>NW_026852123.1:600000-802382 GCF_026571515.1 Ruditapes philippinarum
GGGATAAAGTCGGTAACAACCAAAGAGCCCAGATGCGATAAAGCCTGTAACAACCAAAGAGCCCAGGTGGGATAAAGTCGGTAACAACCAAAGAGCCCAGGTTTGAGAAAGCCAGGAACAACCAAAGAGCCCAGGTGTGATAAAGCCAGTAACAGCCAAAGAGCCCAGGTGGGATAGTCAGTAACAACCAAAGAGCCCAGTGGATAAAGTCAGTAATAACCAAAGAGCCCAGGTTTGATAAAGCCAGGAACAACCAAAGAGCCCAGGTGGGATGAAGCCAGTAATAACCAAAGAGCCCAGGTGTGATAATGCCAGGAACAACCAAAGAGCTCAGGTGGGATAAAGTCAGTAACAACCAAAGAACCCAGGTGTGATAAAGTCAGTAACAACCAAAGAGCCCAGGTGGGATAAAGTCGGTAACAACCAAAGAGCCCAGGTTTGAGAAAGCCAGGAACAACCAAAGAGCCCAGGTGTGATAAAGCCAGTAACAGCCAAAGAGCCCAGGTGGGATAGTCAGTAACAACCAAAGAGCCCAGGTGGGATAAAGTCAGTAATAACAAAAGAGCCCAGGTTTGATAAAGCCAGGAACAACCAAAGAGCCCAGGTGGGATGAAGCCAGTAATAACCAAAGAGCCCAGGTGTGATAATGCCAGGAACAACCAAAGAGCTCAGGTGGGATAAAGTCAGTAATAACCAGAGCCCAGTTGTGATAAAGCCAGGAACAACCGAAGAGCCCAGGTGGGATAAAACCAGGATCAGCAAAAATCTAACCTAATTACCTGCTTCTTAATAATCACATTGATTCCTGGAAGCATCTTAGATAATTATAATCTGGTATAAACAATGATAAAATTACTGCATACCTTTGTGCTTTGTCATAATAAGAAATCTAAAGAGGCCCTAGGAACCAGGTAAATATTCATACTTTAAAAACATGTGCAAAACTTTGATGAAAAATTAGTATGATGTAAAACTAATTGATAGAATAGTAAATGCAATTCTTCTCGCTTGTTCAGCAAATGAGCATGCAGACCACAATATTATCTTGCTAAAGCACTTTGCTATACTTTAAGAATTTCCATTAATTTTGTAAGAGTATGTATAAGTTACAAAGCATAATTAAACATAAAATGTTTCATTCAATAGTTGAAGCTAGAAATTAAAGTTTAGAAAAATATGAAGATTTTAAGGGAAGTATAAAAATTCTTAAAGGATGGCCGTCTAAAATCCTCCATTAACCAGCCTATAACCTCCTTAAGAAGTTGGCCCCAAGAGGCTGGTCATTGTACCCTCTTAGAAAGATAGCCCTCAAAATCCCCTAAAAATATGGACATTTTAGAAAGATGGACCTTATATTATCCTACAAGGATGCATGGCCATTTACCCTCTTAGAAGGCTGGCTCTTGACTCTTAGAAGTATGGCTCCCTCAAAAGGATAACCCTTGCCCCCTTCTTGAAAAGGATGATTTAAGTTATATACTTGGACTGTAATATTTCAAGTTGAATAATTGGTAAAATAATCTGTGACAAATATTACTGAATCTACCGAAATTTACTGGAAAAAACAATGACATTTATCAAAATCTGAAAATTTATTACAGGCATTTTTCCTCTTTTGTTTTGAGATTGAAAGTTTTTTTTAAAGATTTTAATTGAATTCCATAAAAGTCTAATAAAGATTTGAAAGGACACACATCTGCATTCTAAGATTGTACAAACTGCAATATCTCTCTCATTGTAACCTATAAGGAAAAATATCACAAATCTTATAAACCTTTGATCCTGGAGCGTCTTTCTGGAGAGAACCAAAGCAAAAATAATTGAAATTCTAGAAATAATAGGAAGTCACATTGTCTCCACAATTTGCTTGTTTCAGATATCTCTAATTTCACCCCCGGTAAATAATTTACCATTGCATCTAGCTTGAAACAAGAGGTCTAAGTTTTGAATATTATGCTAGCACATTTATATAATAGTCCTGCACTGCTCATTTGTCAGACAGCATGGATGTGCTGGCTGACCTGGCTCTATATACTGGTGGTAATGGGCAATCACTCTCAGTTCCTGGTTAAAGTTATCACTAACATCCAAAGTACACTTAACCATTTTTATGTAAAATATCTTAAATGGACTTCTCCATCTTTCAATCCAGACAGATTGATTCAGATTGATTGATTAACGATTCATTATTTTAAGGGAAATTTTCAAAATATGTTATGAATGAATAGCGCGTGTGCAGACAGATGCTCGGGCTGACCTATTTCTGTACTGGTTGAATGGGTAAATTCAATAGGCGCCAACGGGCAAAGGGTTAAGTATGCTATGGGTACAAGTACAATAACCTTACAAGTCGTAAATTATAATAAGCAATATTATGACATTTAATGCCTCCTAACTGAATAAATGACATTTTCTTTTCCCCCATTCTGAAAATCTGGTATTTGTTATATAATAGGAAAAAAAAACAATGCATTTACTAACACAAATGACTGTCAACTTAAATTATTTCAGTCTAGGGTATAACAGTACACAAAAAGTCCAATTACTGCATAATTAATCAGTGTTTATAACTGTCAACAGAGTTTTCTGCTCTGGCAGGCCACACACTGATGCCCTGGAATTATCTGTTTATCTGCCATGCAAGATTATCTAACAACTAATGCCCCAGTATTTTTGCGAGATACCATCTTTCCAGACAAAACCGGATCAACATACATACTGATGTAGAATCATAATAATATGTAGAATAACTATAAATATATATATCAAATTTCCCTCCTTAAGATATTGTTAATACCCTCCTGTTTGTTGTAACAACCCAACGTTTCTCATAACATTATAGTTATTACTGTACTGCTTGAAAATTAGCACCAAAGCTTTCTTCTGCAATAAGTGGATCCTTTTTTTTTGTAAGACTTGCAATATTTTTTTGAAACTCATTTTACTAACCTTTTTCAAATTGTGTAATTGCCTAGGACTCAATTGTGCTCTGGTGAATTAAAAATGGCTTACTGCTGTGATCCAGAGGGTATACTACAAAAACCACCACCATTAAACTGTGTAATGTGTTTGTCCTACTCTGACTTTGAAAGAGTTAATGTCCTTGTTTTTTTTTGTTTGTTAAAAAAATGTTTGTTCTTACAAAAACGGTTACATATTACTTAACATCCAATTGTCAAAGATAACAATCTTACATTTACA
This sequence comes from Ruditapes philippinarum, assembly GCF_026571515.1. Classification (NCBI taxonomy): domain Eukaryota; kingdom Metazoa; phylum Mollusca; class Bivalvia; order Venerida; family Veneridae; genus Ruditapes; species Ruditapes philippinarum. The sequence goes on from NW_026852123.1 coordinate 603,202, forward strand.
TGAATGCCAATCTTTTAATCTTTAGTATTTGTCTCAATGTATAGTTCGGTCTGAAAAGCTACAGGTAAAAGCTATATATTCCTACACAAACAGCAGCTATGGCTGTAACACCTTAACATTTACACAATAGCTATATATGGCTGTAACACCTAAACATTTACACAATAGCTATATATGGCTGAAACACCTAAACATTTACACAATAGCTATATATGGCTGAAACACCTAAACATTTACACAATAGCTATATATGGCTGAAACACGTAAATACATACATCAGATATATCAGAGATGTAGATAATATGTATGTCTCTGGATATATATATTTATATATATATATGGCTGGCATTTACAATGGCTATATATGTTACGAACAACTACATGTAAATACATACACACACTATATCTGGCTTGAACACATTAACATACACCACCTATTTAAGGTTCTACACCTTGATAAACACATTAAAATGGAACACTTTCATCAATACATCAGCAAATATATGGTTGGAACACCATTATCAATTTACATGTATCCACAAATATATGGTTGGAGCAACTAAATCAATACATCAGCAAATGTATGGTTGGAACACTTTAATCAATATAACAGCATAATTTAATTATGGTTTGGAACAACAATAAATTTATGGTTGGAACACCTTAATCAATACAACAGCAAATATATGGTTGGAACACCCTTATCAATGTACATGTATCGGCAAATATATGGTTTGAACACCTTTATCAATGTACATGTATCAGCAAATATATGGTAGGAGCAACTAAATCAATAAGTCAGCAAATTTATGGTTGGAACACTTAAATCAATACATCAGCAAACATATGGTTTGAACACCCTTATCAATGTACATGTATGTATCAGCAAATATAATTTTATGGTTGGAGCAACTATATCAATAAGTCAGCAAATTTATGGTTGGAACACTTAAATCAATACATCAGCAAATATATGGTTTCAACACCTTTATCAATGTACATGTATCCACAAATATATGGTTGGAGCAACTAAATTAATACATCAGCAAATGTATGGTTGGAACACTTTAATCAATATAACAGCATAATTTAATTATGGTTTGGAACAACAATAAATTTATGGTTGGAACACCTTAATCAATACAACAGCAAATATATGGTTTCAACACCTTTATCAATGTACATGTATCGGCAAATATAATTTTATGGTTGGAGCAACTATATCAATAAGTCAGCAAATTTAAGGTTGGAACACTTAAATCAATACATCAGCAAACATAAGGTTGAAACACATTAATCAATACATCAGCAAATATATGGTTTGAACACCCTTATCAATGTACATGTATCGGCAAATATATGGATGGAGCAACTAAATCAGTAAGTCAGCAAATTAATGGTTGAAACACCTTAATCAATACATCTAGAACACCTTAACCAATACATCAGCAAATATATGGTTAGATCACCCTTTATATTAATGTACATGTATCAGCAATTATATGGTTGTAAAACTTAAATCAATACATCAGCAAATATATGGTTGGAGCAACTACTGTGAATTCACTTATATTCGTGGGCATGAAATTTCATGGTTTTATCAAAACGGGCCTTTTCATGGGTTCTTAAATTCTTGGATTTTCATTTTCTTGTAAAAAAAATAAATAACCTAGTGAAAAGTAATCTTACAATTAATCGCTGCACATTTTTACTTACCGCATGAACATATCTTTACGTATCACACAGCGCTTGTCAATAATCTAATCCTTGCCTCTAGGCATAACATAAAGATAGCAGTTACTGCCGATAATTGACTGCAATTAACACATTTTGATGACATGTTATGCAGCTCCATTGTACACACTGTCCCTGTGATTCGCCGATGTAAACATTGCATAATTTATACGACCCCTGACACGTTTTAACAAGCGAGTTTAAAAAGTTTACACCCTGAATCGGTCTTACTATATTTGACAGTAACTACACGCAACATCACATCGACTGTGTAAATTTACATGCATATAAATTAATATGTGTAAATAAAACAAGATTGTGCGGATATATTAAGAAGTCGGCAGCGTCTTTGATGTTTACGGAACAGCAGTCGCACAAACACAGATTAAAATTCATTTAAACTGGATCATTTAAAGACGACAAAAAGATGTACAATTCATCCGTTTTAGTGATTGTTTATTTTTTTTTGTGTACTTAACTTACGACATTAATATCAAAGATTTGTTTCATTATATTAACAATTAAAAAGAGCAAACTGACAATTTATATCATCGCTAATTATTGCACTGGTTTCCCATTTTTACTTGATTATGTCAAGTATTCTGGATAACATAATCAAGTAGCCTACAACTCAGTGATGTGTATATACGACCGAAATTCAGGACATAAATTCAGGACATATAATCGATTCTTAAATATTGCAAACCTAAGCTATTTATAGATTTAATCTGTCACTAACCTGATAATATGTATACAATCATAACACAAAAATCGACCGGAAAAGCGGCAACGCATGTATAGAATAGAGACATAGTTAGAAGTGATTGTTGGGATAAAATTTGTTGGATCTTAAATTCGTGGATTGACCTACCCACGAAAATTTGTGCCCCACAAATAATAATGATTTTACAGTAAATTATGTTGTCTTTGAGCAGCAGTTATTGCAATTAAGGTGAAAAATCCATCATTATTATTATTATACATCAGTACATTTATGGTTGGAACACCTTAATCTATACATCATCCATTTATGGTTGGAACACCTTATTGATAATATAATAGCAGATGTTACCATTAATTTAACAAGTATCTGAGAATCATTCTCATTTGGAAAACTATAATCCATTTTCTGGCACCAGCTGGGTACACTGATAGTATTATACAAATCAGTAACATTATGGTGTGATACAATTTTCTATACTAGATAGTTACAAGGTTATCTTTAGAATTCCAGTTTAAATATAGTTACCAATCTAAAGTTTAAAAAGAGAAATTTGTGTTGTTTGCTGACATATATCTATATTACGATGTGGCCTAGATGAACTTAAAATGCATTAAAACAATATATACTCTGCAAAAGAAAATAAATAATAATAGAGCGGGTTCGGGTATTTCTGAACATGTGGTAGTTTCTGAACACTGTCATATTTTCGTGTTTAATGAACATTGTTCTGAGATTTTAACTCAGAATTATGTAATCAACCACACCCCTTTCTACTTCCGGTAATTTTTTTGCAGACGCTGCCCAAGGTGAGTTTTATTTTTTGAAAAATAAATTTGAAGTCATCGTTTTTGCACCTTTTAACTACATGCTTACATTGTAACACATTACTTGCTAACATTACCTGTTGTTAACTTTTGTTGATATTGGCTCTTTAAGTGGAAAAAAACACATTGTACATCTTACTTGTAAGTGTTATTAATGGATTGTGTCCCAAGATGCATTTGATTTTCATTTAAACCATGTTCAGAAATACCCGAAATAAATTTATTCATTTCGGGTATTTCTGAACAATTTTCTCTCACTTAATTCATCAAAATTTAAGAAGAACTTGTTTTAATATCTAAACAATAGGGGTAGGCCTTTCTTACTGTTTACATTTGTTCTTTTCGTTTTGTGACATTCTATTATTGATAATCATTTTAATAATATCATTTTTTTCTAGTTTCAAATGAAAATTTATATTTTAAGACAGCTCCTCCTAATTCAAATGAACAGATGTTTAGAGCGTAAGTTTTTCCCCCTATATTAAGCTGTTTTTCTGATTAAACTTTTTCAGATGAGTCGCCAAATTGGATCAAAGAAGTATCGTTCCTATACTGTTGACACATTGCAACATGCAGTGAACTTAATTCGGAGTAATTCTATGTCACTAAATCAGGCAGCTGCATCCTTTGGTATTCCAAAGAGCACTCTATCCGACAAAGTAAACCAGAAGACCGTTATTGGTTGTAAAAGCGGCCCAGCTACCATACTTACTGCAGAAGAAGAATCTACTCTTGTAGATTGGGCTCTACATATGGCCAAAGTTGGGTTTGGACGAACCCATAATGAATTGTTAGACACAGTAAAGGTTATACTGGATAAAGATGGTCGACCAAACCCACTCAAAAATAATCGGCCGGGAAAAGACTGGTATAATGCATTTGTTAAAAGGCATCCTCAATTAGGAGAACGAACACCAAAACAACTTGCTAAAGAACGAGCCATTATTACCCCAGCTAAGATTGAAAGCTGGTTTCAGGAATTCTGTTATTTTATGGCCGAGGAGGTATCTGATTCTTCCATATGGAACAATCCCGCTCGCTGGTTTAACGCAGACAAGTCGGGATTTCCATTGTGTCCAAAAAGTGGTAAAGTGTTGTCGCCAAGGGGTGTTCCGAATATATACAACTTCACTGCTTCTGATAAAACACAGGTAACTGTATTAGCATGCATGAGTGCGGCAGGTCACTTTGTAAAGCCTTTAATTGTTTATCCAGGTGTAAGGTTTAATTATAACCCGCTGGAAGGATCTGCTGACGCTGTCTTTGGTAGGACAGAGTCCGGATGGATGGACTCTGAACTTTTTGTTACATGGCTTACTGAGGTATTTGAACCTGCGCTGTCTGAAAGGGAAGTCAAAAGACCTGTGGTCTTGTTTGTAGATGGTCATTCTACACACTGCACATTAGAGGCCTCCAAGTTTTGTAGAGATCACGAAATAATCCTTTACTGTCTACTTGAGCAAGCGTCCCACCTGCTGCAACCTTGCGACCTGAAACTTTTCAGCTCACTGACAGATTCCTGGAAACAAGCAGTACGTGATTTCCAAATAGCCAACATAGGTGAATACGTCACAATACAAAAGTTTGCTGCCGTTTTAAGCATGCCTGGGAAAAGTCGACTACTGTTGACATAGCTGTAAAAGCCTTTCGTGACAGTGGACTTTTTCCAATGAACCCAAAGAAGGTTTTAGGTACTATTAAGATGGAACCAAGTACAATCTTTTCCAAGGCCAATACAACAGAAGCTGCAGCATCTTCCCAGGCAAATACAACAGAAAGTCCAGCACCTACAAATAGAGGTGACAGCACCTCTGACAAAGTTGACTCCGACAACCCACCTGAAACACTTGTGTCAGATAAAGGTAGCAGAAGTTGTACATCTTAATCTGAAAGTCATGTCACGCCTGCTTCTAATGCAGACAACATTCTTGCAAGCAGTTCCGTTGAGCGTGTTTCAGGTGAGAACTTACCTCAAGCAATTGCAACTATTATGTTGTCACCTTCTTAAAACGTATCACCAGCCTTCACAGATGTGTTGAAATTTCCAAAAGCAAAACAATCTGCTTGCAAAAGTAAACAAAAGCGAATACCACTCCCAAAAGCAATCTCTGGTAAAAAGTTTCATGATCTGCTTGAACAAAGAATTTAAACAGGAAGAAAATGCTAAAAAAGAAGCACGTAAAGTTAAAAGAGAGGAACGCAAGAAGGAGCGACAGGAGCAGCTGAAACAAAAGCAAAAGGATAAAGAAGAAAAGAAACTACAACGAGAACAGCAGAAGGAAGAACTAAAGAGAAAAAAATAAATTGAAAAATTAGAGCAAGAACTTAAAAAGAAACGGAAATCAAAGGATTCAGATATAGATAGTACAGATGAAGAAAATGAAGCTATTAAAATCTCCCTTGCTGATGACGAAATGGCCGATGTAGAAACAAGTTTTTCTACCACCAAATGCTATTCTTGTGACCAGGCATTTGATGGGGACTCCGAAAACTGGATAACATGTCACAAATGCCCACGTTGGTTACATACAGCTTGTGTGAAAACAATTAATTTGCTTTCATTGTCTGAATGTGAAATTGCAGATTTACAATTTGAATGTGACTACTGTTGAATTACAAAGTGAATTCTGAAAGACCCAGTTTTTCTTTTGCTTTATAAACTGTTATAAGCACAATTATGTTAACATGGCATGAACTGCATTGTGAAACGTTAGGATATGTTTCTGATACTTAATAGTTTAATAGTTACGTTTTAACTATTTTGAGTATTTAAATTTTATTTGAAAGTGTGTTTATTTTGATGAAATTTACCTGAATGTTTATTTTCAAATTTGGTTGTATTCACTATATGTTTAACGTAAAACCGTTTAAACTGAACGTATTTAGTGTTTGTGTTGTTTTTTTTAAAAATGTCAAAATTGTTCAGATTTACCCTCCGATGAGTTCAGAATCTCCCGACGTGTTCATAAATTACCTCCATCAAATGACATAATTTATCTTGTTGTACTGCTTTTGAATCTACAATGTATCATGATTTGTTCGAAATATCCCGCAGAAAAGTGAGTCCGTGTCATTTCTGACTACTTGAGAAGTTGCCAAGACAATCTGTTTTAGTTAGTTAACAGATTTTTGCTTAAGTGTTCAGAAATACCCGAACCCGCTCTAATAAAAAAAAAATTAATCAAACAAAAAATGTTGACATATTGTGATGTAATACCATTTTTATTCAAAAGTACCTGAAATTCAATGTCTTGAAAAAAAAAAGAGGATTCTTTTTTTTATACAAAAATGGTATAGTTACTTTTCTCTCCTTTCAAAAGATCAATTTCATTGTCAGTCACTTCTGGTAACTTTTCATGCACCTGATAATAAAATAGATTGACTGTACATAGACAAAAAAACTGTCTAATCAGCATAAAATGAAAGTCGACAGTTTAAATACATTACTAGTAAACATCTTTCCATGGTAATAACCCTGAAGGCAAAGTCAATACGTTTAATGAATTAACTTGCAACCAATCTAGACACTGCCAATACCTCTAACACTATTTTAGAAACCTGAAATGGAAATTAAAACCATCACTGAAATGTATGTCTTCTAAAACCTTCATAGAAACCCCCATACAGCTTTCCGTTCTTTACCTTCGGCAAAAAGTCTGGAACATTTTGGCAAAAATTAAGTTTCATAAATTTTTGGGTAATAGATTATACTCATGTGACCAGTGTATACCAAGATTGGCACATTTGTGATGCCTTAGCATGGTCTACAGAGTACTCTCTATTCAGTCTGTAGTTTTAAAAATGTTCCCTAAAAATGCTAAATGACTTTCCAGATTTTAAGATAATTAGCATGGTGAGCATTTAAAACACAGTATTTCGCAGGTCTTTACCTCATTTATAGGGTCATATTGCACTCATTCCAAATGCCAAATATGGACTTTTCCACCTCTCAAAGGAAACAACTAACAAGAGTAAATATTGATATACTTAACACTTGTCGACTTTCTTTAGAAATGATGAAAGTGTGAAAAAACTTACCTCATGTGGGATTCAAACTCAGACAAGCAATAAAGACAAAGCTATAGACCACTGAGCTAAAGAATTCATTCTAAGTCCCTAAACCAGCAGAATCCTTGTATATTGGATATGCCTAGTTTTGAATTGGAACAGTCCATTTTAAGAGTTTAAGGAATTTCATAAATAGGCTGGCAACAGTATACAGCCTAGTCGGACAGCACGGATGTGCAGGCTGGCCTGGCTCTATACTGGTGGCAACGGCTAATCACTTTTGGTTCTAGCAGGTTAAGGGTTTAATTATTTTGTCAAATTCCAGGCAATCTCACAAAGCTCTAAACTATTGCCAGATCAAATTTACGAAACCCCTTTTTATTATCAATGGACAGCTCTAAATTCATAGAAGGACCAGTCCACTACACAAAATCAGCAATGTCAGGTTTAAACTTACAGCAGTATCAGGTTTAAACTTAATACTATATAACATAAAATATAGGCAAAAAAGAAATACTCTATAATGGCCTTCTACCATTATCCACAATTATCCCATCTCAAAATTTCAACCACCTATCCAGAATAATGACTTCATAGTAAGCAGACTATTATCAATTATATTAAATGATTTTTATCAACCATTGCTGCCGGTCACAGCATGAGCTCGCCAACCCTACATTACCTTCGAATAACCAATATTATCACCATACCTAGAGGAAAAAATAAATTCACAAATATCAACAATTTACCTATATTTCGTTTTACAATTATTTTACGATTTAAAGCAAACAAATAATGAAAATGTCCTGTTTGAACTGCGTAAGCTGCGACCACAAAGTTAATATAACAAAATTTTTTTTTGCAAGACATGCTCCGTCAAGTTTTTACAGCACCGAGAGTGAGAGAGAGAATATATTAATTTTATAATAATTACCAATATCTCTGGTCCCAATATATCTATGTATATATACACCACACTCTCTGACTGCATGAAGTGTTCCGCTATCTGCAACTGTTATCTTTACTTTACTATCATATATGAGGAGATTACTACCTGTTATTCCAGTTTCACCAGGTTTAAATGTGACTTTTTCACATATAGCCGTTTCTGAATCTAGTAACTCTTACAACTATTTATCGGCAGATCGGAAGCTCGCCATTCAGTATAGCTGTATATGTGTGTAAAAGGGATAGCTTTTTTTCCAGAGTTTTTTTTTCTTTCCTAGATCTATATTATTATAGTATTTCTTATGGAAAAATAATTACTGCTACGGATGTTTCTACACCATTGGATTAACGCATTACAGTATTATATTTTTGTGCGAGAGAGTTTTGAGTGTGCAAAGTGATCAGTTTTTCTCCTATTGAAAAGTCTTAATATCAGCTAACTCAGTAGCAACTTTTCTGCAAAAAACTGCTTTTAAAAAAAAATCATCACAATTTACAGAGGATTACAGATTAACACAATCTGGATATCTGGATTTATTCGCACAGAAAAAATAAGAAGTGTTGTGTTTTTTTCCCCGCAATTAGGTTAAGTCGGGAAAATAAAGCATTTCTTTTCTTTTCCTAGGTTGTATTTTATTTGGATTAATTTTTACATTTGCAAACTATTGGGAGTACAACAATAGGAAGGTTCCAATAAAATCAAACATGAGGTAAGATTTCTTATAAAAAAACATTAAATTGTAATAAAAAAATATTTTTTTCCCCTTAAAATATATATTGATGCCAATAAAGTAAATTTTTCAATAGCTTTCCCTTTGGTTTCCTTTATTTTTATAGAAGACAAGATTCATTTACCAAAATATGTCAGCCATTGTGCTTTACATTCTATTATTCATCATGGCTATGACCAAATATTAAGTAGAAATATTCTTAATAAATTGAGACCATCTATCATATAAACAACTAGAACCTTTCCATTTCCTATATAACACACATACTAGAACTGTTATTAATGGCATATACCGCATTATCACAAAATCACCATTCCCCTATATTTCCCCCATAAAAAGGCATTTATCATGTGCCTCTAAGAGCTGTGCACACAAAAATTAATTCTCCAGGGAACATCTTTGATTTTCTTATCCTCCTATTTACAAAAATCTATCCATGGACATGCTCCAGAATACAGGATGGTGTTATAGAGCCCCCAGGTATAGTAAAAATGTGCCATCTTTGTCTTAAAATTTCCTGATTTATATTCTTATCTCCTACTTCAATGATGTGAACCAACTTATGCATTCAGAAATTTCCCCCCCTTAAAATCACAAGATTTGGTACCATTCTAAATATTATGTTATTTCATTGGTCAATTTCTGACGTAAAATAAACCAATCAGATGCTCTGATTTTAGGTTATGGTACATAAGATTTGAAACCTCTACTCATATCACTTTCAATCATTATCATCAAAATTATCAGCATCATCATCACCATCATTCATCATATCAAAATTATCATCATCAAAATCATCATCCGCATGACAAAAATTGATCAGGTTTCTTCACATTTATATCTTGATCTTGAACAATATCTTTTTTTTTCTTTCAAATGAAAAAATTAACAACAAAAAACATGTCATTAGTGGTAATTTTACAAAGAGAGATGTTTGATAAATTACTTGCGTAATGGGCTAGAACATTAGATGATTTATACATCATCGGATATATATTACATATACATTTGTATGTTATAATTATACAATCACTTCCATTTCATACCCCCCTCCCCCCACTCCCTTACATACATTCTCCCACCCTGAAGTTTATACCAGGCTCATATATTTACATCATTGAAGGCTTACTTTCCCCCCCGTTCTTCATGCATCACATTTACCAGCAAAAGAAAATCCACACAAATCATCGTAATATATTTTGTAAATATATTATATCGTCATAACAGCGATATAAAACACGGATTTAGTGACGTAAAACCTGGCTAATGTGCTAATAAATAATCACTTATAGCGCAAAAAAATCAAATGACGAAAGTGCTATTTTACATTTAGTCGACAATTTGTCAATTATGATTAAGATACGTTTTAAGAAAACATGCGAAGACGGAATCTTACGTCGAGAAAAAGAATTATGGCCGAAGGGATTAAATTGGTATGAATTTTTATCCATATAGGAAGTGACTGAAAAAATGCCACAATAACTCTGAAATAACTGTGCAGTCTTTGAATTGACAATGTTTCAAAAATCATTTCTTTAACCATTATTACCCTCCTGCATTTTAAAAATGACCTTTACTTGTTTTCAGTTTGGAACAGTCCACTAGCAATTTAATGGTTTCATTATCTAAAAATAGTAAAATTAAGCAAATAGCAGAAAAGAGACAACTGTATACAATGTACATGTATATCGGAATGGTCTGGTTCTATACTGGTGCTGTAATTCTAGTTACTTTAATCATTCCTGCTCAAAGGATCAATCACTGTCTGTGACAATATCAAATATTAGTTTGGTTAATTTAATAAACGCAGTTTTGACATGCCAAAATTACCTGTATCAGTTTCTTTTTTTCTCTCTCTCGTAACATTTCATTATTAATATTATACAAGACACAACACACTGGTATATAGATTATTGCAGGAAAACCTGTTACAGAAAAGTTAGCGCAGAATAAAAAGTCACTTGTGTTTCAAAATTTTAAATATTGACATAGTTGTGTTGCCTATTCAAAAACGTAATAACAGATATAGATTTTTCAAGTTTCATTTCCAATTCAGCCTTTTGTTATGAATGAATTGAGCTCGTTTTATCAGAGAGGTTGATTATTGAACAGCTGTTGAAGTATTAGTGTTTGTTTCCACTGGTTCCCGGTTTAGCTACATTTTTTCGAATTTCGGTCGGTAAGTTACATGTATTGTACATGTAGCAATTGTACTGGAAAAATTTATGTATGTCTTATTTTTTCTCGTGTCCAATTAAACTTTTACTTGAACCTGCCAAGATGTCTTTGTGATGACTGAAGGGGTTATGTTCCTACGGCTGGAAACATGAGAAATTTTGCAGACTGAATTCTTTAAAACATACGTTGTAGCATCTAAAGTCAACTTTTACTTTTCTGTACTTTAAATCATTCTGCAAAAGGTCAGATCTCCTAGCTTTGAGTTTAATTCTAAACAAAAATAAATAAATCAAAATTTTTGACTTAAAAAGTGTTAAAAAGTGCAACATCTCCCTTGTATCACATTGGCTTATTAGCAGTATTCATTTTTCAACACTAAAAGAAATACAATCAATGATTAGGAGGGACTAAAAAAACATTACAAATGAACAAGTTTTAGTAAAAGTATTGCTTGAATTTGAGGGAAATGATAAAAGAAGGTAACTTACTGAGAATATTGTCACTCAGTGCATAAACAGGTTAACTCCTATAAAATATATAAGGAGTGAACCCGTTACTGCACTAAGGTGACAATATGGACACAGAAAAGTATCACAATTATAATGCTAATGCTCAAGCAATCTAAGAAGAATGACAAGAATTTTTGTTTCCATCATAGTACTTAGATTTGCTTACATATGAGCCGCGTCACGACAAAACCAACATAGTGCGTTTGCGACCAGCATGGATCCAGACCAGCCTGTGCATCCGCACAGTCTGATCAGGATCCATGCTGTTTGCTTACAAACAGTATAACAAGTAGAGAAACTGATAGCAAACAGCATGGATCCTGATCAGACTGCGCGGATGCGCAGGCTGGTCTGGATCCATGCTGGTAGCAAACCCATTATGTTGGTTTTGTCGTGACGCGGCTCATATGTTACATGCATAATTGACTAAAAATTTGCTGAAATTGGCCTTTACTAGTACTAGTACTGTCATAGTAATTATAATTATATACTACATGAATACAGTGTATATATACATTTTAGGTCTATCAGTACAATCAATTAATCAAATCAATACATAATTATAACTACATTAAAGTCATAAATCAACAATTGTGTTTCACATATTGTAAACGAGCAATCAAATACGTTTCAGACAATTCCCTATAACGTGTACTTTGTAACAGCTGTTTAAAGCCAACTGTTTGTTTTCCACCGTTACACTAACATAAACTACTGTCCAACATATGTTATAACATTCCTTCTCCTCGCTTTGCTTTAGAAAATCCTACCTACGTATTCATTTTTGAATTATCATAAAGTATATGATATAAAGATATGAATGATTGACAAAAACGAAACAGAGATGAAATCTGCAGCAGGCTTTATATTTGTGGCGGCATTATTATTTTCACTCTTTAGAATATTCAGAAAATGTAGAGTGCAGTTATTTAAATGTTCCGCAACTGTGCTTTGTAAGAAGGGGTTGTTTCCTCATGGTCATTGTTGATATAATTACACCTGTGTACTGCTGAGCTGGATGTTTCCTTTCATTGTTACTATTTTGGGCATTTATGCTGATAGCAGCAAATATCACACTTGTCACTGGCTCGGTTACACTTGTCACTGGCTCAGCAAACGTTACACTTGTCACTGGCTCGGCAAACGTTACACTTGTCACTGGCTAAGCAAATGTTACACTTGTCAATGGCTAAGCAAATGTTACACTTGTCACTGGCTCGGCAAATGTTACACTTGTCAATGGCTAAGCAAATGTTACACTTGTCACTGGCTCGGCAAACATCACACTTGTCAATGGCTAAGCAAATGTTACACTTGTCAATGGCTAAGCAAATGTTACACTTGTCACTGGCTCGGCAAACGTTACACTTGTCACTGGCTCGGCAAACATCACACTTGTCAATGGCTAAGCAAATGTTACACTTGTCATTGGCTCATGAATGTAACACTTGTCAAGTTGTCATTGCATTGGTAAATGTTACACTTGCCACTGGCTTGGTAAATGTCACATTTGTCACTGACTCATTGAATGTCATACTTATCCATGATAGGTTCGTTGAATGTCAATCACACTAACCAAAGGCTCAGTGAATATCACACTAGCCAAGTTAATGTTACACTTGCCACTGTCTTGGTAAATGCTCCATTTGTAACTAGTTCAGTATATGCCAAACTGTCAGAGACTTGGTAAATGTCACACTTGCTGCTCACATGTTAAAATTCTACTTGATCAGTGAAAGTCACGATGTCCTTGTTTTGGATAACAATGAGTATTCAGTGTAACAAATTAAAGGCTTACAAACAGTCTTAGCTATATCATTTTCTTTTTCAATCAGTGATGCCAGGAGGTCATGAATCTTCTACACTCTATTTAGAAATGGTGTAAAAATGTTTGGTTAGAAACTTTGCTTGGTTAGTTAGTTACTTTTGAAAGATTATTTTTTAAAAAGCTCTTCTATTAAGTTTCATATTTTATTATCTAAACTGTTCCTTTAAAACTGAGTAGTAAACATTGTGAATTCAGCAGCAACAAAAACAACAACATGAACAAATTTGACCCTCTTAATTCTGACAACTGTCATGTTTTTCATCTATAACTTATATTTAAGCTCGATCAGATATGTACAGTTGGGAATAAAAGTCTACGGCTATGACTTATTGAATTTTATTATCAATATTTCATTTCTTTTGTCTCAAATTCAGAGATATTTTAAAATTTATCTTTCAAGGCTGATACAGCCAGCGTTTCTCATTATGATTGTAATAATGGAAGATTAAATTGGAAACCCAACTTAATTTGTAAAATGAACTTTTTTTGTTTTAAACTGCCCGTTTCAAATATTAAACAATGCTAAAAGTTGACAGACATCAATATATTAAGGTATCATGACAGGTGTTACAATGCTAAAATGATTCAGTCAACAATATATCAAGGTCTTGTGTTACAATGCTAAAATGATTCAGTCAACAGTATATTAAGGTCTTATACAATGCTAAAATGAAACAGTCAACACTATATTAAGGTCTTGTACAATGCTAAAATGAAGCAGTCAACACTATATTTAGGTCTTGTACAACCCTAGCGAAAAAGAAATCATGTTATATGTACAAACATGTTTTTGCCTCATTGATCACGTTGGTCAATCATGTCTTTTAAACATGTTTGACCATCAAGCATGATTGTGGATGAAAATTACAATTTGTTGTATAAAAAAAACATCTGTATTTATTTCAACTAATATTAAAATGTCTTTCAGGGAGAGGTAAAAATCATAAGGATTTGTTTTTCTGCAAACAATCTTACAAGAAATCAACATATTCAATAATGAATTAACATGATAAATTTATAAAAAAAAATAATCAAACAAATCTCTTTTTTTCTTGTTACTTTCATCAAATAAGTTATTCTTTTGGATAAAAAAGTATCCATACATTTCAACTTTGTGTAAAAATAGCCTTAAACGCTTTAATAATTACTGACACATTGACCCATTTACTACTAAGAGAATAACATAGTCATACATGATCAAACATGGCTGAACATGATAAATTCCAAGTTGATATTTTTTAACAAATAAGCATTTTTTAAATTACATCTTACAACAGGATTTTACTTTCTGTGAAAACACTGATAAAAAGAATAGTTTCAGTTGTTTTGTTTACAATTTTTTTATAGGAAAGCAAACATGTTTAAACATGACTGAATTTTGAATATAACAAAATTTTCAGACAGCTCAGAGCATGATTCAGCATCTCCTTGGTTATAATCCTAGAATCCATCTGCTAGGCCATAAATGTAGGTTAAACATATTGTCCCCATTTTCAACAGTTTTACAGCATTTATCGGAATATAAGATAAGCATTGATATAAAGCATCAAAGGGCACTGGGAAGAAGTAAATGTAGCAAAATTAATTAAAATGGTAAATTAAGGTGGGATCTTAATTTCAGAAGCCGGGGATTATGTACCACAATATGAGGCATAAATTGATAGTGGGATATATTACCCTTAACTGTAGCCATAAAAGCTAAGTTTAGGTACAAAAATCACATTATGTTCCTACCAGTTACAAATATACAACAGGCAAAATAAAATATTCCATACAGGACGCGGAACTTCAGTTCGGCGAAAGTAAAAAAAAACTCAGTTAAGAATTACCAATTTTTCCATATGAAGGTTATGGTTGCAAAGCAGAGCTCAAACTCGCCATCCACCATTTATGGCAGACAAGAGTTACTGCAAATACTACTTAAACTTGAAAAAATTTAACAAAACAAAGGAAAATATCTTGGAATAGAAAATATTTTCATGAAATTGAACACCTATTCAAGAATCTGAATTTATTTGTATCCAAAATCAATACTTTTTAGTTAACATATCATTTTAGTATCTATTATATAAGACAGATTTGAAGAAGTGACCCGTAAATCACTACCACAGGGATTGTACCTATAATAATTAACACTAATTGTCACATTAAAGTTGTATTTTGTAATATTAGACTTATATTTTACTGTCTCAAACTGCGATTCAAATGATGCAATCTAAAATACGCCAGTCACTTGAACAAATATGGAACACAACTAACTTTAAAAATTGTATTTTCAGTTTGAATAACAAACACTTCTTCAATTATCTTATCTACAAGAACAACATGAACATCCTCTTCAGTTTTCATTCTTAACAGATCATGAGATGGCATCCAACATCACAAAAAGGATGTACTTGTTCTGTTATTGTACATATGTCCAACAGCAAACAACTTCTCATCCACAATATTTTCTATGAAATATGATATAGCTAATATCACACTATCCAGGCACAAAACAGTGTAACAGTTTTTTCATTTGTTTGTACTTTTCGGAATAAAGAAATTTTCCTTTGTCTTAATATTCTGTGTGTTATTCTATAATCTTTTACATTGTTCAAACCAATCTTAGCAAGAACATAGCATTGTTCTTCTTTAGATGCAAAATTTCCTTTTGAATATTCAGTGCCAGAGGGTTTTTCATCACCTGACATAAGTTAACCAGTATTATTTGGACAAACTCTTGATAGAAAATCTAACCAACAGGGTTTGCATCAGCAATCATTTCAGTACTTTTAGTCCAGATATACAGATCTGTTAACTTGTCCGAATTACTCTTCCTTGTAATTCCAGTTAATTTCAAGTTCCTCAGCCGTCAATGTCCTACAAGCAATACGTCAATCTATTCTGATACCAAACTACACAACCTGGAAAAAGAAAACACATTTTGTTGAGAACGTATCGATGCCTTGGTGCGAAAGGGTTGTAACTCAATATTTTGAAATTATTCAGGAGAGACAAAAAACTTATTTATTCTTTTACGTTCTAATAAATACTTCTTTAATTTTGGTTTTTGGCTTTCATTCATTTACTGATATATAATTGATTGGAAAGGTTATTTTATTTTATCAGCATAAAGAGATAATTGATAAAGTTTCAGTTACAACCCTTTCGCACCAAAAAAATAAAAAAATTCAAAAAATGTTTTGGTGCGAAAGGGTTGTAACTAAATTTTTGCTTTAAATTCTGATAAATGTAATGGGTCAAATGAACAGATCCAAGCTTAGTTGTGTTTAGTATGAACTAATTTAACATATGGCCTGGATATTTCAGTGAAAAACCTTCAAATCTTATGTTTTTAAAATAAAATTTCAGTCAAATGATTTTTTTAAAGAAATTCACTTTATATATAATATATTTTTCCATGTGACACACAGTTCAGATTGTCAAACCCATCATAAGTACCAAATATGTTTGTTTTGCAAGAATCAAAGTTCAAAATGTAAACTTACATAATGACAAAACCATCTAAGATGTTAATATAAGCCTTTAGAAAATGAGAACACTCATTTTATTTTACATCTATTCTATACATAGGCTTTTCTTAATTTGAAAACTTAGATAATTTCCAGGATGTGCTTTTGTGTACAAATTATATTATTTAAGCATTATCCAGGATCTTCTTTACTATTAAGCCAAAAGTATGAGAAAGATGATAATAGATATTCTAAGCTTCTAAGCTCATGCTATTCTTACAACTCTACAGTCCCAAATTTCATTGTTTATTATGATATAAATCAGTCAGTAATTAAATGAGAAAAAAATAAGGTCTGCAAATAATAACAATTACAAAATGCAATCCCCCACCCCAATAAAATTCACAGGTGTGCACACAAACACACATACAGCTTAGGAAGAGATTAACATCTTTAAGAATGATTTTAAATAGCAGATAGAATATATCTGATAATTTACTTTTATCTAACAGAAAACAAAGGGTCAATAACATATTTTACTTAATATTCGAACACGACCCGCATTTTTCCCTATTGAGCATAGATGATCGAAAGTATGAGTTATTATGCAATAAAATCACTGTTTGACATTCTACATTAAGACAAATGACGTAATCATCATACACACAAAGTAACCACTAAAAATGTGACGCGCTGAAAATGAGTACGGAAACAAATCAGGCGCAATTTAGCTATATATAAGGTACAGCATTAAAATTTTATTTGTTGATGTCGTGTTAGAATCAAAATAATATATCCAAATTGGTGATTTTATCACTTTATAAAATCACTGTTTGTTGATTGAATGTGCATCATTATATTACTCGGGCTACTCCCTCGTAATTCCACACATCCGACCTCCAAACAGTGATTTTATTGAGCGATAAAATCACAGTTTGGGATATATTATCTTAATTATCTACACATAAACACCTTTTATTTAAGAAATAATATATCCCAAACTGTGATTTTATTGCTCAATAAGATCACTGTTTGGAGTTTGGATGTGGGGAATTATATATAATGATCAGCATCCGAATGACAAGCAATAAAATCACCTATTTGGATATATTATTTTGATTCTAACACGACATCAACAAATAGATGCTGCTGTACATGGTAATTAGCTAAATTGCGCCTGATTTGTTTCCGTACTTATTGTCAGCGCATCACATCTTTAGTGGTAACGTCAGGTGTATAATGATTATGTCACATGTCTACATATAGAACGTCAAACAGTGATTTTATTGCATAATAACACACACTTTCGGTTTTTCTATGTTCAATAGGGAAAAATGTGGGTCGTGTTAGAATATTTTGTAATACTTTTGTCTATACATATGTATATGTATCTAAACTTACTGTTTACAATATGTTTTCAAAGAAAAATTTGTTCACATATCTAGTCAGACATTGTCTTGTAATGTAAATAAATTGTAGTACAATATTAATTTATACAATTTGTCTTTGACAAAACATGAAAATATTCCAATACTAATACATGTAAGTTATAAAAGTAATTCATGTAAGTTTAAAACCAAATAAAGAATTGAGTAATAATTGTATAATGTCTTTAAGTTATTTTGATATTTAGTTATTAAAAAAGCATCGAAACACGAGGCTGTCGGATTTGTATGAGAGTATAAATCAGATTGCCTATTGTTTTGATGTTCTTTCTCTTTTGTTTCTTAGGCAAAAAAACCCAACACATTCCCAGTCATCCAAGAAAAAAGTACCAAATGTATAAGTATCTGAATATGACTTTTCTACTGTTATCTCCTTCCCTGTCGTCACAATATGTAATCAAAGCACAGAAGGCGCTGAATTTGTTTGGGTCTCAGAATGTTAGAAAGGTGAAGGTTGTGAGATTATAAAACAATTTTTTTTGTATAGCACCACCAATGCTTTCCAGCGTTTTAATTGTAGTAGATTGGCTATAAGACTAATTGCAACACTAATATTCAATCCAATGTTTATTTGACTTAAACAATTTGAAAAAAAAATGAGTTGCCTTAACTGGGATTTGAACTCCAGACCTCTCACTTCCTAAGTGAGCGCGCTAACCCCTCGGCCACGATGAATTTATATGTTAACAGCCTGAAGAAAACCATATTATTCTAAATTAGGGTTATAACGACGCTAACTGTTGTTTAACACTTGTGTAAATAATCATGGCGCTTACTATAAGCATGTATATCTATAAAGAATAAAACAATATTAGAAATCTTCGACCAATCGGAAATTATTTTGCTTGAAAATTAATGCGCCCGTCATGTGACCATATTTACGTGATCTCCCCTGAATTTTTTGGCCTTAGTGTTACATATAAAGGGAAGTAACCGCTTCAAAAAAGCGGACTACTTTCGGCATTTGCAATTAACAGCATTAGAGTCTGAAATTTCACTACCATTATTTGTTTGGTCTGACAACCCAAACAAATAAAAACCAGAAAAAATGAACCAGTAATCAAGCAAGCTCCAGACTGACAGTGAGTTAAAGCAATGTGCATGTATTGGTATGCAATTTAACTCTGACTTGTTTTCAAAAGTCTCCAAACTATGATACAATCATAATATATTGTATGACAATAATTATTTATAATAAATTTTTTTTGAGTTACGGTAATTTCATTTTCGTAAAACCAAAATAAGTCCATTACTTTTACTTGCTATTTTGCAAACAATGCAACATTATACCAATGACAATTTTTATGTTGAAAAAAAATCACTACAACAGTACTGTTAGTCAAATAAAGCAATGTACTATGATATTGTTTCTTTAACAAGCATTGGAATTGATTTATGTTTGAAATATGTGTAAGTTATTCAAATTCTTGTATTATGTCTGAATGAAAGCTTACCAATTTATAATGTAAATAACAAGGAATCAGAAGCTGAGACTGTTTTATAAACTTGTCAGTTTGAAAGAAATAATCCACTAAATATTTCACAGAATATGATATAAGATATTGAGATACAACTGTTTTGCACTAGGATTTATTCAAAATATTTTCAAAATGTTGGTGCGAAATGGTTGTAACTTAAGTTACAACCGTTTCGCACCAACAAAATATGTCTGTTTGAGTTACAACCTTTGGACATATATACTTTTTTGGTAGTTTAATTTTAGCTTTCAAGTTCAATATTTTTACAACATGTGTGTATATTGCTCCTACATTGAAAAATACCATAAAACCATTTTCGGTGAAATTATGAGTTACAACCCTTTCGCACCAAGGCATCGGTATATGACATAAGATTGCAAATCTACAAAGAAATTATCCCATCTGCATTAGGCAGGCAGTAAAAAAAATGCAATTCATTCTGTTGAAGCCCAAAATCTACAGTGGGCGGAGACCCAAAACAACACATTTCGTCCCTCTGGCAAAAATCAAATATACAGGCTAAAGGAATACCGTCTCTGCTTTAGCTACTCTCTAAACATGCAAAATATCACAAAGTAACAGGTGCTCAACCTTGTAGATTTTTTGCTACTGCTAAAAGTTGTCCTTATAAAATTAAATTAAAAAAAAATAATATGATGGACACTTGTATGAAATAACAAAAAAATTATACCCTAAAAGTTTAAATGTAGACAACAAATATTATCATATCTTTATCTTAAATTGTAATTAAATAATGAATCTAGATCAGCAAATCAAATGTCACAAGTCAGGGTTGTCATTAACATTTTTTGCAGAAGGTTTGTTTTGAACTTGAGGCGGTCATTTCTGTCTTTATCATGCATAACAAAGAGTGTTTTCTTAATTTTGAGGCGGCCCATAATGCATTTGAGACAGGCATTTTGGCCTCCTGCCGCCTCTTAATGACAACCCTGTGTGACAAGTTAATTTTCTTAAAAGGAAGTGGCTAGCTGTACGGGCCCGTACGGCTAGCCAAAAGTTTTATCCGTATGTGAGTCACGTACAACTAGCCTGGACAAACTGTATTGGCTAGCCGTACGGCACTTTTCAAAAATAAATGGAAGTCGAAAATGCATATGTTATTTTGTGTCTTTAAATGACGATTTTAATCAAATCTCCGCATTTGTCCTAGTTTGTTCACTTCAATAAAGATGCTCCGCAATTTTGCACAAAAAAAATGAATACGAGTAAGCGTTGTATAATCTAGCTTAATAAAATTAAGTGTCAAAGTTGCATGTTATATCGTCCTTAATGTTCATGCTTATGATTTGTATGAAAGATGAATTGTTAAATCTGTTAAGCACATGGATCGAATAAATAATGATTGGAGGGGAATAAATAAATACATGTAAATAAAAAAAAAAGAATATTAGAAAAAACGGTGAAAAAGAAAAATAATTTAATAATGCAAACTTTCCTTAATGATCGACGATGGACAAACTTCTATACAGACGGTAATTGACGCAATTATCAGTGCCCAACAACAATTATTTTCGGTGTTTTTTTTTTTCAATTTAAAAATTAAACTTAATGAAACAAAAAAGGATTATCATCAAAATTTTGTAAACTATTTAAATTGATGTTATGTAACTGCAACCAAACGCTATTTTTTCTCGACGTCTTGAGAGGACAAAGTACATTCTTTACTGTAGCCAACGTGTCGATTAATCTCTAAAAAGTAAACATTCTTGACTAAAATTCTCACTTTAAGTCATAATTAACATATGCACTTTCGCCTTCCATATATTTTTGAAAAGTGCTGTACGGCTAGCCAATACAGTGTGTCCTGGCTAGTCGTACGTGACTCACGTACGGCTAGAACTTTTGGCTAGCCGTACGGGCCCGAAAAAATGTAAATGAAAGAAAGTTACAGCCGGCTTATTCAAGTTATTTTATAAAAATAATTTATTTTCTCATTACAAAAATATATATTTTAGGCAAACAAAGATGAATATTACTATATTTGCCTTTTATTTGGGTGTATCTATTCTGGGTATAGTCTGGGTACTTCGTGCGGGTCGATTTGTGCCGCCGATTTCCCATGTTTCCGTAGCCAAATATCCCCATAATAACCCCTCGGAATTAATTTCATTCAAGGACGGCAATCGCCAAATATTTGCAACATTGCTTTGTTTCTCTAGGTCTTTGGTATTTTGCCTCGCGGGCAGAAACTTCATGATGAGAATTTTTTTGTTGTTGTTGTTTACGGAAGTACAAACTAGCCGGTCACTTGTTTTCTAAAATCTGATTCGACAATCACAACTTGTTCGACCAATCAGAAGCGTTGATTCATACCAAGGTGCGTAATGCACACAATCGCTCATAATGCACAAAAAAAACTTTTTGAATTTAACGAAACGGACAAAAACATCACCTGTTTATAAAATCAAATGGGCAATAGAGTTCTTTCAGTTC
The DNA here is from genome assembly GCF_026571515.1 of Ruditapes philippinarum. Classification (NCBI taxonomy): domain Eukaryota; kingdom Metazoa; phylum Mollusca; class Bivalvia; order Venerida; family Veneridae; genus Ruditapes; species Ruditapes philippinarum. Next base: position 625,518 of record NW_026852123.1, read on the forward strand.
TCACTCGAGATAAGAGGCAACCAATACCCTCAGAAATCTAAACGGATTTACGTGATTCACAAAAATGATCCTGGAGGCTGGCTAAAATACGGAACTTACGGACTTTTCCGGATGTTATTCTAATAATAAATATACAGCTAGCAAACGGGTTGTAGCACTTACCGTGGTGTCAGAACAAAACATATTGTTATATATAATGACATTTACCTTCTTCAGCTTCTGAAAACCTCGAAATCCACCAAAATCGCATGTTTACAGTTTCTTCAAGTGTTATCTTTCTATACTTCCGGTTTAGAAAATCACGTTACCTTCAGCGCCACCTAACCCAAAGTTTATATTTAGCAACCAATAGATTACACGAATACATGTGCGGTTAGTTTTAAACGAGGGAAAAATCAAAATGGCTGAAAAATGAAAGTGCTTGTTTATTGGACTTTGGCGAACAACTGGTCGTTTGTCAGCACTGCCGCTGATCGGGGAGGGTCAATGCCTGGGACAAGAACATTTTCCAAGTACCAGGAGAAATGGTATCCTGCTATACCCATCGCATGTAAGTTCTTCATCTGCACGCATGCTTCCGAGCACAAGGACAGTCTTGATAATTAAAATAAGATTGCTCTTGCTTTCAATTAAAATTCAAAAGGTCATCCAAAATACCTAGCAAAATGCCAGTCTTCTGGAAAGTTATCGGTCCGGACGGCCGACCGAAAATTTGGCATCTTGGCCGAAATGGTTTTTAAGGAACAATCGACCATATATCTAGAAATTTTGGAGGAAATTATTTAAATTCTCATAGCCACAAAATTTCCACTTATAAATGAATGAAACTTAACTTAAAAAAGAGATTTTAACTGTTAAATTATTAAGTTTTTTTGTCATTTATTAACATTTTTTCGGATAACACGAAGTCCGGATAAGAAAAAAAATAAAATGATTTATTTTGCTTATTCAAAGTCAGTGTTTCCTTTGGCAGGTTTGCAACATTTGATCATCTGGAGGATGTCCTGGAGAGGTATGTTCTTCACCATCGAAGAAATTCAAAACCATAGTGCAACTGGTAAAAAGGCCAACAAAGACCAAGTTTGATCCTGCCAAATTTAACTTAATCAGCAAGCTCGTTCAGAAACATTTTGATATCAGGAAGTGGTCATTAAGACACAAAATGTGAAGCAGTTAGTATTCCAAGTGACAATGTAAATCAAGTATTGACATAATGAAAATTACTTTTGTGCTGAAAAAAAAAGAAAGAAAAGAAATAAAAAAGAATTGTGTCCAGGGTTCTGATCTCAAAAGTTGTAATTTAAGTTTTACCTCATCTGAGCGTACTCGAGATGAACTTTTGTGATTGCCTTTGTCTGTTGACTTGTGCTGATGTAAAACAATGTCAGCTTTGTTCTTTTGAAAATGTTTGAACATGTTTGAAAATGTCAAATGACCCCTTGATTTGGATATATTAACATGTTCGACCATGTTATGGAATCTTTATTTGTATATGTTTAAACATGTTTAGATGTGTTTGGATCGTGGTGCCATTTAATGTGAATGTCTAAACATGTTCCATCATGTTTTGGGAACATTTTTAATCATGTTTAGATGTGTTTGACAGTAAAGTAGTAGTAACATGATCAACCATATTAAAACATGTTCTGTGAACGTTTTCAAACATGTCCAAAACATGATAGCTGGATAGAACAAAAACATGTCAAAATGTGATTGACCATGATACTCTTTTTTTGATCATCAAACATGACTAATCACGATTGTTGACTGATCCTGTTAGATCATGGTGCCATTTCACGTGCATGTTTAAACATGTTTAAAACATGTTCAAAACATGTTCAGACATTTCGAAATAACATGTTAGAACGTGTTTAAAACATGTTTAGACATGTTTCAATCATGAAATTTTCGCTAGGGAATGCTAAAGTGAGACAGACAACAATATATTTAGGTTTTGTGTTACAGTGTTAAAGTGAAATAATCAGACAAGCCACACAAACACGAACATTAAGTAATTTAATTTAATTGCAAACGTTTCGGCTATATGCCTTCATCAGTGCAAAACATAATAAAATTACCGGAAGCGACGTCATAACGGAACACGCGTTAAACGCGCGAAAAACGTTATGGCGTTTAGCGGCAAAACTATGATAACATGTAGAAACAAATATTTATGCTATAAATAAAGCTGGTACATGAATTAAAATGGATCAACAGTGATACAGATGTCTATTAGACAGTGGTAATAAAAATAAGATAATAGACAAACATATTAATATTCATGTATTTTTTTTTTTTTTTTTTTTTTTTTTTTTTTTTTTTTTTTTTAGTGTTAAAGTGAGGTAGTCAACAATATATTTAGGTCTTGTGTTACAATGCTAAAGTGAGGCAACCAACAATATATTTAGGTCTTGTGTTACAATGCTAAAATGATTCAGTCAACAATATATATTTAGGTCTTGTACAATGCTAAAATGATGCAGTCAACAGTATATTTAGGTCTTGTGTTACAATGCTAAAATGATGCAGTCAACAGTATATTTAGGTCTTGTACAATGCTAAAATGATGCAGTCAACAGTATATTTAGGTCTTGTACAATGCTAAAATGAAGCAGTCAACACTATATTTAGGTCTTGTACAATGCTAAAGTGAGACAGACAACAATATATTTAGGTTTTGTGTTACAATGTTAAAGTGAGGCAACCAACAATATATTTAGGTCTTGTGTTGCAATGCTAAAATGAGGCAGTCAACAATATATTTAGGTCTTGTGTTACAATGCTAAAATGAAGCAGTCAACAATATATTTAGGTCTTGTGTTACAATGCTAAAATGAAGCAGTTAACAATATATTTAGGACTTGTGTTACAATGCTAAAGTGAGGCAGACAACAATATATTTAGGTCTTGTGCTACAATACTAAAATGAAGCAATCAACATAATATGTAGGTCTTGTGTTACAATATGCTAAAATGATTCAGTGAACAATATATTTAGGTCTTGTATTATAATGCTTAATAAAGTGAGGCAGTCAACAATATATTTAGGTCTTGTGTTACAATATGCTAAAATGATTCAGTGAACAATATATTTAGGTCTTGTATTATAATGCTTAATAAAGTGAGGCAACCAACAATATATTTAGGTCTTGTGTTAAAGTGTTAAAGTGAGGCAACCAACAATATATTTAGGTCTTGTGTTACAATGCTAAAATGAAGCAGTCAACAAAACAGTGTTTGGTCCACATCTTGGACTTACATGGCTGCTGATGTATAATATTAAGAAGCATTATACACTGACCGACAACCCATGATTGAGATTTAAAAGGCCAATTTTTACGGCACTAATGACTCAGATGTATAACAATACATCAGTATAGAAATTGACTAGTATTGATGAGGTTGTAGTCATTTAAGATCTTATATGCTGAATTAACTGAATACCTTTCATTCAAATCATAAGTAATACAAATAAAATGTATCATATTATATAAGAATAAGTTTTTTCCTCTCACCTTAACATATGTAGCTAATGGATTTATGCATTCAAGAGAATATTAATCAAATGCAGTTGCAGAACTTTTCCCATAATCATTCTAATATAAATTAATCATAAGCTCTTAAGACTGGCACCTGATTTTCTACCAAAAAACAGGACTTGTGCATGAAGAAAATCCCTCCGGGCATAGAACCAGTCTCGATGTTTGAAGATGATATACAAATATAAACATGATTTGCACGTAACACGTATATTACAACAGCATTTATGTAAACAGCTGCAATTATTACAGATGAGAAAATACAAAATGCATACTATATTAACAATAATTGAACGTTAATCATACCTACGTTTTGTGACGATAACAAATTTTATAACATCTCTACGACTGGTATTATGCTAAGCTTGCGGAGATCTAGAAAATGATCGTAAAACCCATTTCGCTACATTCTACAAAATACATTAATGTGCTATCCACTTAGAACAGAATATTTTTTCAGCAATTTGCTATATATAATGATATAAAAAATATATGACCTTAGAGGAAAATTTGCAAGGAATTGTGATGTAATATAGCCAATGGCTCTTTACATTTGGAAAGCTTTCGTTCACTTCATGGACAGATAGTTTGAAGGCATTTACAATTTTCTGATATCAAGAAAGCATTATTAAATAATTATAGAAATATTTGAAGAGCAATAAAGAAAATTACCATACTCAAAGACTGCAAGAAAGATGCTAAAAAATAAAGCTTCTTCACTAAAGAAAATATTACATAAACTGCAAGGATGGTTTAAACACAACAAATGGACAAAAAACAATAAAGGGAAGTAACTCTTGAAATTCCATAATTCTGTCTTAATCCCTAATTGAAAGTGAAGGACTCAGACACAGTATTAGGTAAAAACAACATAAAAGAGAAGACTAAAAATGTGTCCCTAGGACATGGACAACTCCACATTTCACTATAGGTCTACAAATGGAAAGCATGACAGTGGGACAGACGAACGGTTACAGAAAAAAATGAAAAATGGGCCCTAAATAGTGGGGACATAGTAACTAAAAATACTATTCGATTTCAAGTCATGTTTCTGAACAATTAAATACTGTCTAGTTAAAGTAAAGTACAGGAATCAAATGAACTATTTTCACTCGCAATTTTTGTCAGACATCAGTCCCAATACAGTAATTTAGCACCCCCTTTAGAAACTGACTGAATCAACCCTTAATTGTAAATTACAACATTTCGATGATATTCATGCAGGGAAAAATGGGGACACATTATCATTAAAGCAAATTTTCTACGTCTGCTATTCCTGAATCTGAACTTTTTCAACGAAGTTAACTCATCCATTTCAGAATAATCAAAATCTTAGAACTTGCCGAGTAATTAAATTTGACCAAATTGATTTTCTATTTTAGAAACAAAAGTACAATAAAATTTCCAGGAAAATTATGTTTCCTGTATTTGGGTCAAATTAAAGTCGATAACTCTTTTCAAACAAGTTGTGAAAAGAACTGGAACTACTATAAGACTTTATACACATTCAGTGGATGTTTCTAAATTCAAAATTTCATCATTCCACGACTGCTTACGCCAGTGCCCTTACGCCAGTGCTAAGGGGGGAGGGGAGGGGGGGGGGATGGTAGCCTGCATGTACCACTACCATCAATCAATCTGAGTCTGCAATATCTTCAATTTTGTTGAGGTATAAGGTGTTGGTTCTAAAAGATTTTTATAATTATTTTCTATTTCATAATACATATGTTTTTTTTACATACTACTTCTACAATCATGAACTTCAATTTTAACTAGGTTAATATTTCTTTTAAAATTTTGCTCACATTTGTTGGAATTTTTTATTTCTGTTTAGTCCAAACGTCATAATAAGCCGAGTAGCAGTACTTACTGATAAATCATTAGTTTTTGGATATACTTTAAAAAAAGAAAGAAACACAGTTCAGTTACAGTTTCAGAGTACTTGTCAATTAGTAATTTATTTATCGTTAAATTCTAATACATTTTACGGGACATAGTTTCCCATGGCAACAGGGGCAAAAAAGTCACCTTGGGTCTCTTTCCATGATTATAATTTATAATCATAAACATGCATAAAAACTGTGCAAGAAATGATATATTTCACCCACATTTATGCAGTAGTACTATTGTAACATCAACTGATTCCTGGATTTTTTTTTTGTTCCATTACAAGTGTAATGTTTGACAGATAGATTCTGGCAGGGTTTCAGAGATCCTTGTCAACTGGAGCAAAACAAACCCCAGCTACAAAACGCAGATTATCTGCTGAGCGAAACACTGCAATGAAACACTGCAATGACTTTACAACTATTATTATATAACTGGCCGTCTTTATTCATTATTCATGCATAATACTGCCTGTACAGACACAGCAAAGGTGCCACCAAAAGGAGGTTAGGTGCTATCAGAGCTGAGAAAATGATACCCACTTTTATAGGAGGCAATAACCAGAAACAATGGAAATTATGCCATAAAAATTGTCAGTTAGTGTCCCCTGACGTTTCATATAAAATCATTACAGTTGGTAGTTCAGACAATTGGATCTTACTTTTCTCCCTCATGTAAAATCTATAATTTTTTTACATATTTTCCAGGACTATCATTGCTAGCTGAAGTTAAATAGGAGTATAGTTAACTGTTTATGAACAATAAAGTTATTACCATTTTCAACATGTATTTACCCAGATCATTTAAGCCCAGGTGACAAAAAAAAAAGTCGAGTCTATACTTCCATCAGAAGGAGTGGATCCATGGCGCTGGACTTGTTATCCAGGGCTATCAAGTTTAATGCCTCACTCCACCACTTACATCAAGGGGAGTGGATCCATGGTGCTGGACTTGTAACCCCATGGTAGCAAGTTTAATGCCCCCCTCCACCACTTACATCAAAGGGAGTGGATCCATGGCGCTGAACTTGTAAACAAGGGGTAGCAAGTTTAATGCCCCTCTCCACCACTTACATCAAAGGGAGTGGATCCATTGTGCTGGACTTGTAACCCCATGGTAGCAAGTTTAATGCCCCCCTCCACCACTTACATCAAAGGGAGTAGATCCATGGTGCTGGACTTGTAATCCAGGGGTAGCAAGTTTATTGCCTCACTCCACCACTTACATCAAGGGGAGTGGATCCATGGCACTGGACTTGTAATCCAGGGGTAGCAAGTTTATTGCCTCACTCCACCACTTACATCAAGGGGAGTGGATCCATGGCACTGGACTTGTAATCCAGGGTAGCAAGTTTAATACCTCGCACCACCACTTACATCAAGGGGAGTGGATCCATGGCACTGGACTTGTAATCCAGGGGTAGCAAGTTTAATGCCTCACTCCACCACTTACATCAAGGCAAGTGGATCCATGGCGTTGAACTTTTAATCCTGGGCTATCAAGTTTAATTCCTCGCTCTTTCACTTACATCAAGGGGAGTGGATCCATGGCGCTGATCTTTTAATCCAGGGCTATCAAGTTTATTGCCTCGCTCCACCACTTACATCAAGGGGAGTGGATCCATGGTGCTGGACTTGTAATCCAGGGGTAGCAAGTTTAATGCCTCACTCCACCAATCAAGGGGCGTGGATCCATGGCGCTGGACTTGTAATCCAGGGGTAGCAAGTTTAATGCCTCGCTCCACCACTTACATCAAGGGAAGTGGATCCATGGCGCTGGACTTGTAATCCAGGGGTAACAAGTTTAATGCCTTGCTCCACCACTTACAGTACTAATGGTATTCTAATGGTATACAAACCGATGTTTCAGTGCATGTCAGGATCACCACTATAGAGCAAAGCCTGCCCGCATATCAGTGCAGTCTGTCCAAGCCATAATACTTCTGGCTGACTAACTTTCAAAATTTTCATCTTGATATCCCTAAAATTGATAATGGATAGTTCCAAACAAATATGCTGGACAAGTCCATTTAAGAAATTCATCAGATTATGGGTTCAAACCCATTCATGCCATACTGTACCTTCCTTTATATGCATTATATTGGACTGAAAAGTTTGTACATTAAAATACCCTGTAAATTCACCTTGATTTTTGTAAGTCTTTCTTTTGAGTTATCTGAAATTCAAGTATTTTTTCAATTTCTGTTTGTAATCTGAATATATCATACAATACCATTCAATTAGCTGCAATGTAATATCAGCTTAGCTAAACATTGAAAGATCAATGTAAAAAGATCGTGTGATATAGTATAATGAACTGAGGAACCAACAAGATGTTGCCATACAAAGTTCAAAAGTAAGTTAATAAATCATATTAGCTCGTTTACATTGAGACAGTTTGTCAATTCATAAAACAAGTAAGTTCAACAGATATATCTTTTATCACATGTGAAACAAGACTTATATTTATGTGAACTTCATGTTGTCTTATTAGGTGTCATGCAACACTGTCACATGTTCTATTGGATTGCAAACACGCCCTGCCATCTTTGTAAGATGAAAGCTAATTAGGTAAATACTCTGAGAATAAAGTAATTAATCAAATGTAATGATAACAATGATTGTTAATGCTGGAGATTACTTGCTCCTGATTGTCAAATTCTTCATTCAAGTGATGGCTTCTTTCTCACATACATGTATGAATTCATCGCTGAATTATAAACTAATTGCTGGCAACGACTTTTTCCTTATGATCAAATTCATCGCTGTTGCTGTTTTCCTAAAATATATCTTTGGCGATGGTTTGTTCCCGACAGTTTCATACAAATTCATTGCTGTCAATGGCATGTTTCAACAGCTGTCAATGGCTTGTTCCTCATGTTTAATTTAACTGCTGGCAAAGGCATGATCCGAAGGTTAAATTCTTTGCTGGCAATGGCATGATCCGAAGGTTAAAATCTTTGCTGGCAATGTCACGAAATAATTATTTTTGGCAATCTCTGACAATTTCATATAAATTCATGTCTGACAATGGCATATTCTTGATAATTAAACCACCATCACTGGCAATGACATGTCCTTGGCTGATGGTTAAAATTATCACTGGCAAAGGCATGGTCCTAAGGTTGATGGTTAAATTTATCACTGGCAATGGCATGATCCTTGGCTGATGGTTAAAATTATCACTGGCAAAGGCATGGTCCTAAGGTTGATGGTTAAATTTATCACTGGCAATGACATGATCCTTGGCTGGATGGTTAAATTTATCACTGGCAATGGCATGATCCTTGGCTGATGGTTAAATTTATCACTGGCAATGACATGATCCTTGGCTGATGGTTAAATTTATCACTGGCAATGGCATGATCCTTGGCTGATGGTTAAATTTATCACTGGCAATGGCATGATCCTTGGCTGATGGTTAAATTTATCACTGGCAATGGCATGATCCTTGGCTGATGGTTAAATTTATCACTGGCAATGGCATGATCCTTGGCTGATGGTTAAATTTATCACTGGCAAAGGCATGTCCTAAGGTTGATGGTTAAATTTATCACTGGCAATGGCATGATCCTTGGCTGATGGTTAAATTTATCACTGGCAATGGCATGGTCCTAAGGTTGATGGTTAAATTTATCACTGGCAATGGCATGATCCTTGGCTGATGGTTAAATTTATCACTGGCAATGGCATGATCCTTGGCTGATGGTTAAATTTATCACTGGCAATGGCCATGATCCTTGGCTGATGGTTAAATTTATCACTGGCAAAGGCATGGTCCTAAGGTGATGGTTAAATTTATCACTGGCAATGGCATGATCCTTGGCTGATGGTTAAATTTGTCACTGGCAATGACAGGATCCTTGGCTGATGGTTAAATTTATCACTGGCAATGGCATAATCCTTGGCTGATGGTTAAATTGATCACTGGCAATGGCATAATCCTTGGCTGATGTTAATTATCTGGAATGCATATCTAAGATTATTCTTTGCTTGGCAATACGTATTATAATTCCTGGAGGATTACTCTTTGCTGACAATGGCATCTTTCAATATTGCTGTTGCTCCAAAATGTCTTCAAAATCAAGCTCTTATAGACAGTACCATTAGACTTTACTTCTCTGACAACTTCATAAAATAGTACAATGTATTTGTATACAGTAATTGATTAATAATCTTAGAAATGCTAAAAAAAAAAAGAAAAGAGAAAAAAAAGAAAAAGAGAAAAAAAAAGAAGAAATATGTGTAAAATGCTCAGAATTCAGTCAAACATATTTATTATCAGCATCTTCAGCAATTCCAACTGATAAATCTCCTTGATTTACTCTTAATTAATTGATTCATTGCTGTACCATCATGATAAAAACTGCTGTGCTTCTTTAACATGGAATGATGTTTTTAGATAATACCATTTCCCAAACTAAATTATTCTCTTTGAAAAAACTAAAATAAAACTATCATGATTACCTATTTTTACTGACTTTACAGAGGTGTTGGTTATTTTTTGATACATGACCAAACTCAAAATATTTTTTCAAGATTTTTTATACACTTTGATGAAAATCTAATTACTTTTGTCCAAAATTCCAGATCAATTGCCCAATCAGGTTTTTCCAATATAATCTTTTTTATTTGCAAAAGTTATCTAAAAATAAAAAGAACTTTTATAAAAATGCCTTCAAGTCAAATTGAGCTAAGAATCACAATGAATACTGATTTTCAATTTCATTCTGGACATATTAGTTTCATCGTCTTTTTCACAATTTCCTGTTAAAAGGTAACCAGTTGCTCTATGTAAGATTTTCAAATTTTTCGTTTTTAGGCTCAGTGAAGTTCTTTTAAAACGTGCATGCACTAAAAAAATCCAAGATATACTAAAAACAATAAACAAATATTCAAAATCCGTAGTAACAGTAATAGCTTTTAGAATGTTAAAAGAATTATTTTTAACACCAGGTCTCTCTCCTTGGTGAAGTTTATTAAGTTTTTTATAAAGCAACTTCAAAATTTGCTCTTACATTAATGGTCACCAAAAGTAAAGGTTATGTTTACATGTGCAAAAAGGGCATAATAATCTATTAATTTGTAATGTATTACAAATATTTCTTTCAAAGTTAGTTGTCAAAAGAAGTCCAAATACAATGTATATCAACACATGATTGCATTGATTGAGTGGAAAAGTGGCTCATTCAATGTACTTTGAATCAGAATTTTTTCTGTCTTTAGACGGTCTAGTCATCGGACCCAATTGGCAAAAATGTTGTTTTTCCCCCAAGTGCCATATCACTTGAATTCAAATTAAGAAATTGGTCTTTTTCTGATATTTGTTTCTATTAAATTTCACTAATTCATGCCTTTTTTCCAACAATGGACAATGAGACTTCTGTTCCAAAAAGAGTATGACAGTAATAATTCATATACTTATAGCACTTGGGTTTTCACTGGACTTGATCATTTTAATGGGAGGATATTCATCAAAGATGACATCTTATTTATATAAGATATTCATCAAAGATGGCATCATTATCAACATTGAATATTCATCAAAGATGGCACCATAATAATTTTATTTATATAGGATATTGATCAAAGATGACACCATTATCTATATTGAATATTCATCAAATATGGCATCATAATTCATATAGGATATTCATATAGGATGACACCATTATTCATAAATTATAGGATATTCATCAATGATGGCATCATTATTCAAATAGGATATTCATCAAAGATGGCATCATTATTTGTTGATGGCATCATTATTTGTCCAGCAAAAGGAACCTAATAAAATATTTCAATTCTCTGAACCTAATAAAATTTTTCAATTCTCTATCATCGTTAAAGCTACAAAGCCAGAGTTTCTATAGACTGAGGTCTAGAATTTTCTTCCTGAACTTTTAAAAGTTAATTAAAATACAGAACATAATGAAATAACCATCGACATAAATTCCCATGCAGACATGCAGCTAGTGGCTACAACATAATTGGAAAAACAAATACATCTTCGCCCTACTCCTTCCTTCTAAAACCAGCATGGTTCAAAACTGTATGCAAATTCTTGCTAATTCAAGACACTAAAACTGTAGAAGTTTGTCGTCTGCTTCAAGTTTGTAGTCTGCTCATAATCCAGCAGAAGACAATTAAAGAGAGAATATTGTGAATATTGTTCTTAGAAGTGCAACCAGTACAAAACAGGCGATAAAGAACATCAAAACTAGGGCCAATGAAGGACCAAGGTGGGTATTAATGCCATAATGATCTAATTTAGTAAAACCAAGATGAAGAGATTTTTTTTATGTACATCTTGCAAAATAATCTATAGAATCTGATGGCAATTGATTAATGGTAAAAGTAACAATAAACATTATTTCATAAATTATTCTTGCACATTGGAATGCTTACTTTGCTATGCCACCTACTAGAATTGAAAGTAGATACACAGAAGTGCAATTTGTAATTACTCAAACAATATCAATGGACACTTCTAATTACTCAGCAAAGTAGGAAAGTCTATAAACAACAAGATATGTTTGTAAAACATGTATGCCCCCTATCAGCAGCCAATTAGTCATGTGAAAAGGTTATTATGCATGACTTCTGACCCAGTGATCAAACAATTAATAAGGGTTATCAAGTATCTACTGGTCATGACCTTAACCTTTGACCCCTTGACCCAAAACTCAATAGGGGTCATCTGCTGGTCACGACCAATCATCATACAAAGTTTGAAGTTCCTAGGCCTAAGCGTTTTTAGTTAATTGATCGGAAACTGTTTTAACATACAAGGTCAATGTGACCTTGACCTTTGACCCCTTGACCCCAAAATCAATAGGTCATCTGCTGGTCATGACCAATCACCATACCATGTTTGAGGTTCCTAGGCCAAAGGGTTCTTAAGTTATTGATTTGAAAGCATTTTTACCTACAAGGTCAATGTGACCTTGCCCTTTGCCCCTTAACCCCAATATCAATAGGGGTCATCTACTGGTCATGATCAATCACCATACCAAGTTTGAAGTTCCTAGGCCTAAGGGTTCTTTAGTTATTGATCGGAAACTGTTTTTACCTAAGAGGTAAATGTGACCTTGACCTTTGACCCCTTGACCCCAAAATCAATAGGGGTCATTTACTGATCATGACCAATCACCATATCAAGTTTGAAGTCCCTAGGCCTAAGGGTTCTTTCGTTATTGATCGGAAACCGTTTTTACCTACAAAGTCAATGTGACCTTTACCTTTGACCCCTTAACCCCAAAATCAATAGGGGTCATCTGCTGGTCATGACCAATCACCATACCAAGTTTGAAGTTCCTAGGCCTAAGGGTTCTTTCGTTTTTGATCGGAAATCGTTTTTACCTACAAGGTCAATGTGACCTTGACCTTTGACCCCTTAACCCCAAAATCAATAGGGGTCATCTGCTGGTCATGACCAATCACCATACCAAGTTTGAAGTTCCTAGGCCTAAGGGTTCTTTTGTTAATGATCAGAAACCGTTTTTACCCAAGAGGTCAATGTGACCTTGACCTTTGACCCCTTAACCCCAAAATCAATAGGGGTCATCTGCTGGTCATGACCAATCACCATACCAAGTTTGAAGTTCCTAGGCCTAAGGGTTCTTTTGTTAATGATCAGAAACCGTTTTTACCCAAGAGGTCAATGTGACCTTGACCTTTGACCCCTTAACCCCAAAATCAATAGGGGTCATCTACTGATCATGACCAATCACCATACCAAGTTTGAAGTTCCTAGGCCTTAAAGTTCTTAAGTTATTGCTCAGAAACCGTTATTGCTTACAAGGTCAATGTGACCTTGACCTTTGACCCCAAAAATCAATAGGGGTCATCTACTGATCATGACCAATCACCATACCAAGTTTGAAGTTCCTAGGCCTTAAAGTTCTTTAGTTATTGATTGGAAACCGTTTTTGCTTACAAGGTCAATGTGACCTTGACCTTTGACCCCTTGACCCCAAAATCAATAGGGATCATCTACTGATCATGACCAATCACCATACCAAGTTTGAAGTTCCTAGGCCTTAAGGTTCTTTAGTTATTGATCGGAAACCGTTTTTTGCTTACAAGGTCAATGTGACCTTGACCTTTGACCCTTTGACCCAAAATCAATAGGGGTCATCTACTGGTCATGACCAATCACCTTACCAAGTTTGAAGTTCCTAGGCCTTAAGGTTCTTTTAGTTTATTGATCGGAAACCGTTTTTGCTTACAAGGTCAATGTGACCTTGACCTTTGACCCCTTGACCCCAAAATCAATAGGGGTCATCTACTGATCATGACCAATCACCATACAAAGTTTGAAGTTCCTAGGCCTAAGGGTTCTTAAGTTATCACTCGGAAACCATTTGGTCTACGGACCGACGGACCGACAAGTGCAAAGCAATATACCCCCTTTTCTTCGAAATGGGGGCATAATTAACCTATTTTATCCAGGTGTGAACCTCCGTGCCGCCTGATCATGGTCTGCACAGTTCCGCTATTCAGTCAGTACATGTTTTGAAATATTCCATAAAAATGACGACCAACTTCATTCTGACTAAAAGATGGACAAGTCCATTTAAGATTATAAACAAGGTAGGGGCAAGGAAATGGTTTACATATATAAGAGCTAAATTATCATATGGGGCAATTCAAAACCCAAAACACATCATAAAAGATAACAAATATGTCTATATTCATAACAAGCATACAGTTATCACATATACTTTACACACTATACCTGGTTGACTTAAAAAAATACAAGAATGCAGGACAAGAATATTTTCCCCTACTTTTCTTTCAGTGAGTAATGTTCTATGGTACAGGGAACACAAAAGCTAATGCCAGAAATGGCAGATTATCATGCTGTAGTGAATATCTTCTTGCTCTAAGTCCCATTAATCAATCTGAAGGTGTTTTTCCTTGTCTTGTTTATGTAAATTATCAAGTTGTTCCAGATAGACATGGTTTAGTAACAGCTGGCAGAATGCTACACACCCTGTGCAATGCCAAGCCATTGTGGGAAATTAGTTCAAATGGTGTAATACTGAGCCAATTATAAGAGGAGGTTAGTTCAAATGGTGTAATACTGAGTCAATTATAAGCGGAGGTTAGTTCATAGAGTGTATTACCAAGCCAATGTGGGAAATTAGTTCAAATGGTGTAATACTGAGCCAATCATAAGAGGAGGTTTAAGTTCAAATGGTGTAATACTGAGACAGTTATATGAAAGGTTAGTTCATAGGGTGTATTACCAAGCCAATGTGGGAAATTAGTTCAAATGGTGTAACAATGAGCCAATTATAAGGAAGGTTAGTTCATAGGGTGTAATACTGAGTCAATTATATGAGAGGTTAGTTCATAGGGTGTATTACCAAGCCAATGTGGGAAATTTGTTCAAATGCTAATATGGGAAATTAGTTCAAATGGTGTAATACTGAGCCAATTATAAGAGGAGATTAGTTCAAAGGGTGTAATACCAAGACTACAAGGGAAATAAGTTCAAATCTATAAAACTGAGCCAATAATGAGAAGAATTTAGTTCAAATGGTGTAATTACTTCATAGGTGTAATACCAAGTTAAAATGGGAAATTATTTCGTATCTTTAAGACAAAAGACAAATTTTCTTATCTTCTTGTACAAAATCAATTCATAAGCCCAGCAATTGAAACCAAACTAAACATGCAATAAGCATTTTCCAAATCTGTGACAAATTTCTATTAAGGTCAATCAAACTTAAACACATATTGTTTGTATTTCTATTGTTATAGATGACCAAAACTCATAATATATGCCTTACACTGTAATTTCATACAGTATGGAAAATATTTAGTGTCATATTGCCTTGCAAGTGAGGCATACATTTATTACAACAAAACCTTTTAGCACCTGCTTTTAGGTCAATACCCAAAGGTAAGAAAGCTTTTATAGGACTTTTTGGTAATAAGTGAAATATAATAATTGGTAGCAAATGTTGCCGCTTTGTTAAATGGAAGGTCAGCCCATTATAACCCAGCGGTAGCACATGGCCCTAGGAAACATAACTCTGACATTCTGGATAAATACTAGGGGTATTACAGGCATTCCAGCTAATATTATCTTACAAAGCAATGATTGAGTAGATTAACCTTATTAACTTCATTCCGAGAACAAATGAAAGGCTGTGTGTTCCTTTCATTCATCAAGTGAAAAAATCAAACGTAAACAAATGAAGCCAACACATTGTGTTCATTATCACAATTATAAAATGGCATTCCTAGTGGTTCTCACTAATTCATCAATTTTTTTTTCAAATTATTCATGGATAAAATGGTTTTCTATACAAGAATATGGAACAGATTTTTCACCCCTAGCTTGCTGATGGCTCAAGATTTTACCCAATGCTACCAGTGCAATTGACATATAATTGCCATCTGATCTAGGTTTGCACTCAGTGCTCACTATTCAAATAGTACATGGCTGTGTCCAGAATGAAAAACTCATTGAAAATATTTAGCAGTTTAAATAATATCTACACATATACTTTACATCTTATGTTTAAAAACAGAACAATTGGTCAATTGTTTTGTATCTTTTTTGTGAGGGCCTTTTTTCTGCTTCTTAGGAGGTCTTTTTTGCCCATGTAGCATTTTCCAATGAATTTTTTGTCTTATTGGCCCATAGGCTTTTAGCATACACTTGTCTCTGACACCTTAGGAATTCCAAAAGAAAAATGGCTTGCTATTAAGAACTCTCAGTTTATATTACAATTCTCCTTCAATTTAGGCTGGTTGCACATCTTTTTGTATGACAAGTTAAAGAAAAATTAATGAAGCAATCTCTACTCCTTCAAGTACCGATAGTGTGCAAAGCGTACAAAAAAAATCGTTCCCTCTTTAATCAAAAGTACTCAAAAACTTGTATGATAAAATATAATGATCTCCTTTAGACTAGGAAAAACTCTTATGCACAATTAAAATATCATTGTACAGAATCTATTGCATGGAAATTTTATAAAAGAATAAGCTGATACTTTGAAATTTTGTTGATGTATTTTTGGCTGTTGTTTTTCTTGCGCCTCTCGCCAATGGCAAAATATTTTCTGCCCTAGAGAGACGAAGAAATCTTAATTTACAAACACAATTGCCTCGGAACTGATGTTAATGCAGATTATAAATGATGAGATGAAAGTCATCCCTCAACAATAGACAACTTAATAATATCTTAATACAGTTCTATCACCAACAATCCAAATTTCTCGGAAGGAAGTTTGTAAAGACAGGATCTAGACTCCATTAATGCCAATCCATCATGGGGAGATAGGGGGAAAAAATCGCCTATACTATTCTCTTCTTCAGTTTTATATGAATTGAAAAGCAAAACAAAAACAAAGATAAAAACTATTATCTTCCTCTTCCTTCATAGAATACTGACATAATGATATTAAATAGACAATATCTATATACAACATAAGCAGAAAAAAAGACAAGGTAAAAACATTCTGGAGGTAAAAGCTGTTCTGGAGGTAAAAACTGTTCTTGAGGTAAAAACATTCTTGAGGTAAAAACATTCTAAAGGTAAAACTGTTCTTGAGGTAAAAACATTTTAGAGGTAAAATATTCAGGAGGTAAAAACATTATTCATGAAGTTCTTCTGAACTTTAGTTATTTTGTTTCAAGGTTGAATTTTATAATTCTTCCATTACTAAAAAGACTTACATGCATCCAGAAGGAATTGCATTCAATATTTAATTTGCAACAATGTTTTGACTAATTTAATAGTGCAGTACATGTAACTGTTGCTATTATTTGAAAAGTTTGTATGCTCATCTTTACATAAATGGCAGGTTTTTGACTCCCCTACTCCGTTGTCCAAATCTGCCAAGGGACTTTATAACCCTCTTATTTTCGATAGTTTTTGTCTTCTTATCCATTTAATCTATCATGCAGCCTTTGATTTTTTTTTCATTCAAATTGACAAAATAGATTGTTTTTCTATTGAAATCTACTGTTTATTAAATTTACCAAGCTTTTCAAAATTTACAATGGGATTTTTGTTCACCTACTTATTACACACACACACACATGCAAAAAAAATATGCCAAGGTATGTACTTATCTCGATTTTATTATTAAATCGTAATTTACAAACTGTATTTCAGTGAAATTCTCTCGATAAATTCTCAATTTACAAAATGCAAATCAATGTTGTACATAGAGATTGGATGTACTGTTGAAACAAAACATGCTGCATTATCCTGGGGCATCAATATAAATGGCTTATTACATTTTGTATCTAGCAAAACGCATATGTAATATTCCATGCCCTAGATTAGACAATACACCAAGCGCTGCATAACTGCGAAGTCATTCATAAATGATCAATTTTTGTAACTGCACCAAATTCCATGATTTGCAGCCTAAATGACAAAGTTTTGTAACTGCACCAAATTCCATGATTTGCAGCCTAAATGATCAATTTTTGTAACTGCACCAAATTCCATGATTTGCAATCTTTATCACCAAATTTTTGTCACTGCACCAGATTCTATGTTATGCAGTCTTTATCACCAAGTTTTGTAACTGCACCAAATTCCATGATTTGCAGTCTTTATAGCCAATTATTGTAACTGCAACAGAGTCCATGATTTGCAGCCTTAGCAACCAAGTTTTGTAACTGCACCAAATTCCATAATTTGCAGCCTAAATTATCAATTATTGTAACTGCACCAGATTCCATGATTTGCAATCTTTATCACTAATTATTATACCCCCGCACAACAAAGTTGTAAGGGGGGTATACTGGAATCAGCTTGTCCGGCCGTCCGTCGGTTTTTTCTTGTCCGCCCAATAACTTAAGATTCCTTTGACCCTTAGTCTTCATATTTGGCATGGAGGTTAGTCATGATTAGTAGATGACCCCTATTGATTTTGAGGTCACTAGGTCAAAGGTCAAGGTCACAGGGACCTTGACTTCAAAAAGCTTGTCCGCCCAATAACTTAAGATTCCTTTGACCTACAGTCGTCATATTTGGCATGGAGGTTAGTCATGATTAGTAGATGACCCCTATTGATTTTGAGGTCACTAGGTCAAAGGTCAAGGTCACAGGGGCCTTGACTTCAAAAAGCTTGTCCGCCCAATAACTTAAGATTCCTTTGACCCACAGTCGTCATATTTGGCATGGAGGTTAGTCATGATTAGTAGATGACCCCTATTGATTTTGAGGTCACTAGGTCAAAGGTCAAGGTCACAGGGGCCTTGACTTCAAAAAGCTTGTCCGCCCAATAACTTAAGATTCCTTTGACTCACAGTCGTCACATTTGGCATGGAGGTTAGTCATGATTAGTAGATGACCCCTATTGATTTTGAGGTCACCAGGTCAAAGGTCAAGGTCACAGTGGCCTTGACTTCAAAAAGGTTGTCCGCCCAATAACTTAAGATTCCTTTGACCCACAGTCTTCATATTTGACATGGAGGTTAGTCATGATTAGTAGATGACCCCTTTTTATTTTGAGGTCACCAGGTCAAAGGTCAAGGTCACAGGGGCCTTGACTTCAAAAAGGTTGTCCGCCCAATAACTTAAGATTCCTTTGACCCACAGTCTTCATATTTGGCATTGAGGTTAGTCATGATTAGTAGATGAACCCTATTGACTTTGAGGGCACCAGGTCAAAGGTCAAGGTCACAGGGGCCTTGACTTCAAAAAGCTTGTCTGCCCAATAACTTAAGATTCCTTTGACCCATAGTCTTCATATTTGGAATGGAGGTTAGTCATGATTAGTAGATGACCCCTATTGATTTTGAGGTCACCAGGTCAAAGGTCAAGGTCACAGGGACTTTGACGTCAAAAAGTTTGTCTGCCCAATAACTTTAGATTCCTTTGACCCACAGTCTTCATATTGGGCATGGATGTTGATCATGATTAGTAGATGACCCCTTTTGATTTTGAGGTCACTGGATCAAAGGTCAAGGTCATAGGGACTTTGACTTCAAAAAGTTTGTCCACCCATTAACTTACGATTCCTTTGACCCACAGTCTTCATATTTGGCATGGATGTTGATCATGACTATAAGGTGACCCCTATTTATTTTGAGGTCACTGGGTCAAAGGTCAAGGTCACAGGGACCTTGACAAAAAAAAAGCTTTTCTTCTCAATTGCTAAAGAATGTCCTGTCCGCAATGTATTGATTTTGACATTTTCACATTTGAAGCATGTAGAATACATAACTTAGCAATGCACTGGCTTAGTTAAACCTCAGATTTGCATGGAGGTTGTTCTTGAGCTCTAAATGGCCACTGTTGATTCTGACAAAGTGGTATGCGGGGGTATTCACGCCATGATAGTGGCAGTTCTAGTTGTAACTGCACCAGGTTCAATGATTTGCACCCTATTTTGTATTATGACTTTAAGGAAAATTGCATGGATTTCAATAAAAACATTAAATTTTTTAAAATTTCAAAGCAAGCATTAGTGAGGACGGCCAGATTTCAATGTGATAGCCTGTGACTTTAACACACCGCCTGTATTGGTTGGCAGCAATCATAAATTTTATTGTCTACATCAATAGTTTTGGTGTTAATAATCATATAGCTAAGCTAGTCAAAGCACCATAAAAGAACACCCTCTATAATTGTATTTCAAATAGAACAAAAATTATTAATAAAAAATTCTGTAAAAAAGTTCTCAAAAATAATGTGCCAACATACATCAGTTTACAGTTCAATTAATTGGCTATAATAAAGATAGCCAGATCTGACATTTTGAAAGATATGAGGTAGATTGCGTTTATAATATTGCTGGAGTGATTTGTTTGTTATCTAGCCAATGATGGCCCATGGCAGGCCATATGTAATGGATCAAAACTGAAACGTTTTGGTAAGAGGTTATAATGAAGAAAATGGAATCAAAATGTAAATACTTCAGGACTTTGATCTGCCATGAATTTGACCATCAGGACTTTGATCTGCCATAAATCATCAAGACCTTGATCTGCCATGAATTTGACCAACAGGACTTTGATCTGTCATAAATTTGACCATAAGGACTTAGATGTGCCATGAATTTGACCATCCATGAATTTGACCAAAAGGACTTTGATCTGTCATAAATTTGACCATAAGGACTTTGATGTGCCATGAATTTGACCATCAGGACTTTGATGTGCCATGAATTTGACCATCAGGACTTTGATGTGCCATGAATTTGACCATCAGGACTTTGATGTGCCATGAATTTGACCATCAGGACTTATGTGCCATAAATTAGACCATCAGGACTTTGATGTGCAATAAATTTGACCATCAGGACTTTCATGTGCAATAAATTTGACCATCAGGACTTTGATGTGCCATGAATTTGACCATCAGGACTTAGATGTGCCATAAATTTGACCATCAGGACTTAGATGTGCCATAAATTTGACCATCAGGACTTGATGTGCCAGAAATTTGACCATCAGGGCTTTGATGTGCCATAAATTTGACCATCAGGACTTTGATCTGCCATAAATTTGATTATTAGGACTTAAATCTGCAATGAATTTGACCATTAGGACTTTGATCTGCCATAAATTTGACCATTAGGACTTTGATCTGCCATGAATTTGACCATTAGGACTTTGATCTGCCATAAATTTGACCATTAGGACTTTGATCTGCCATGAATTTGACCAAGAGGACTTTGATCTGCCATAAATTTGACCATTAGGACTTTGATCTGCCATGAATTTGACCAAGAGAACTTTGATCTGCCATGAATTTGACTATAAAGGGAGATGATAAAGCTTGTTCATCCATTAATTTTAAGCAAAGAGGTAATAGGAAATTTGGAAAAGTATGTTAACATTCTGCACAAGTCTTAAATATCTAAAAATCTGAAAATGAAATAATGACATCTTATTTTCAAAAACACATAATTTCAAAAGAAAATACATGTACTCCAAAGTTTTATTGTTGCAAGATGTCCTAGTTTCTGTCAGCAAAATAGTGACAAGAAGCATATTCCCTATCCAATATATCTTCAGCGAAAAATATCTTCCTGTGATGAAAAAGAAAGAATACTCCCTCATCACAGTTAATGTTTTGTGTATATAATGAATCTAATAGATTGATCAAATGATGTCTATATTCGGATATCGGGCAGAATCCGCATCGCACAAACTAATCAGTATGGTCAGCCGGAATCGTTGATTAATTTCCACGCCTCAATGCCCTTGAACCAATACTAGCCCTCGACTTCACTAATAAATCAATCATTCTGTAAATTCTGATCACCCTGATTTTTTGTTATGGACTTGGCCTTCTTTGAATTCGGAACTACTCATTGTTTCATCAAAGGTATTCAAAAATTAAAATGCATTAGACTTCAGGAAGTTACACCTGCCTGCGCACAACATGGATGTTGTCCCTGGGATGATTTTATACTGATAATTTTATGTTAGCTTTTTTTTTTTGGTTGGGTTTCACGTCGCACAAACATAGTATAGGTCATATGGCGACTTTCCAGCTTTACTTGCGGAGGGAGACCTCAGGTGCCCTTCTGTGCAATATTTCATGCACAAAAGGGCACCTGAGTATAAACACCAACATTCCGTAAGCTAGCTGGATAGCTTCCTCACAAGAAGGATTCCAAAGTTCCAGACCCATATTGCCACAGGGATGAGAAGCAAGTGGTTTTAAGTGAATTGTTTCAAAGCAAACAGATTAATTGGACCATGTCAGTGCTGAAAGAGCAACTGAATAGATAAGCCATAGGCAAAATATATTCAATCAGTTTATTTGAACATGTATAACAGCAGGCCGTATTTACTTTAATTAATGAACTTGTAATGCAATTGGTAATTAATATCTGCATTATAACATGCCATGTTGTCACTTCCTTAATGTAGTTTCTCATGCCTGTTTAAGTCCTATGCGGCTTTGTGGTGGTTTTCCTACAGATATTCTATCAGCATTAATTGTACCAATAATCAGCCCAATGTCAGTACTGAAACATCATAAATAAATTCATGCTCCTTATTTTCATTATGGCTTGACATGTTTTTAACTTACCTTTCTGAATGTTTTGTAATGAATTTGTTTTACTAAGGATTTGAGATTGTTCATTAATTAGGTTAAACAACATTGAAATTGAGCAATGCAACAGCAGTACTCTTGATCAAAGATGCAGACCGAGCTTCTTAATTGATTGTAATATCAGGTAGGCCATATCGCTGGTGGCAACAGATTAAGCCCATGTGACCAGTGCAGACCAAGTTCAGCCAGCACATCTTTGCCATCTGATAACAGTCTGCACTGTTAGCAATTCAGTCACTTATTTTTGAAACTGTCAGGTGCGCAAAGTATGATAAACAAAATCAACAAGGAAAGGCCGCATTCAATGAACTCAAATCTCATTAAGTGTGATAATTCACATAAAATATGCCTTGATTATGCAAACATTGTTAAATAATACCAAAAAAAAAAAAAAAAAAAAAAAAAAATACAATTTTGGAATTTCTATCTCATTCTTTAATTACCATAGCATCAACTAAGAGGCAATATAAACCATAAAAAAACTTAACAGATAAAACCACACAACATAAGAAATGCTGCAGAGAATTATTTCACAATTTAAATATGTGAAGAAACAAACAAAAAATTTCTGCAGGTTTCTAAATAAACTTCAAGGCTCATTACCCACAATGCTTACTTTAAAGCATTTCTGGTGTATCCTTAATGTGTGTGTGTGTGGGGGGGGGACCTGTGTCACACTTAATAACATCTTACCTACATAATTAGCCCATCATTATACAATGATTATAAAATTATATCTAAAGTTAAGTAGCTAGTTCAGGCGAGCCAAGAGTTATTGTTAGGATCAACCATGGAGGAAATCATATCAGCATATGTTTTCAAGAGCTTAACAAGCATTCTGGCATGAACGCAAAGAAAACAGCCCATTTTCCCATCTTCAGAAACACTACAAATGAATACAACAGAACCTGTTGACAAAACACAGGTTATAAGTCTGTCAAATATATAAACAAATCTCTCAAAACCAACGATCTTTAGTATGATTAACCTCATACTTCTTAATGTTTGGTTTTTTTGGTGCTAATGTATGAACAAGGTCACAAAGAGGTCAAAGAAGAATTTTTTTCCCTCTTACCTTTTGTTTATTTTTCTAACTGTACAAGCATATATTCTGAAATTTACTGTAATGGTTTGCTATTACATTGCCCACAAAACAAATATACATTTGACAGATTCAAATTTTTCTGTTGCTTTACTTTCATATTGCTGTGTAGTGATCAGTGTTTTGCGTAAGAAATATTGCCACTGAATGCATCATTTGTGTTTAAACTGTCAATATTATTTCCATAATTATATCTAATGAAAGTAACTGTCATTTCTTTAATTCACTCATTGCCCATCTGAATGTTGGTTTGGTTTTATGGTGCACCAACACAATTTAGGTCATATGGCAACGAAAAATGGAAAGATCACCCCACCTGCTGAAAGACTCCAGTAATGCAAACCCATTTATTCATCTCATACGACCATGTAGGGATAAACGGCGGCTACAATTCTGATGCCTCAACCCTTAAAGGCAACCTCTTAGCCACAATGGGAGCCACATATGAAAAATGTGAAAATTTATCCTGTTTTCTTGATCATCAATATTGCAGATATTTCTTCTATTTGGTGTTTTACACTGCAATGAAATTCTTCCATTTCACAATTTCAAACTACCAACCAGGTTTACAAAGTCAAGTTGCAGTATGTTTTATATATTGACATGATGAAACTTTTCTCTCATTAAACTCAAATGGTCAAGTATTTTGATAATAATTAATTCAAGTTCCTTAAAAAAAATTAATATATTTACATATAACTGGAATACACCTTTATAGACTCTAGTTTGTAGTGAATGAATATTTACCAAATACTATAGTGCCAACAAGAAACCAAATATTTCCATAACATTTAAATAAGATCAACAAGATTATTTCTGTATGTCTCCTTATTCTATGGTAATATTCATTACAAGAAATCTTCGAGAAATCATCACTGGTTTAAACAGGATAAACCTTTCAATGCAGGGAGTAGTTGGTGATACATCCAAATAGATCATCTTCAAATATGTGCCAGGAATATATAGAATCTAAAATTACAATCATAATATCACTTGGCAGCACAAATAAATAGATACAATCCTATTTTGAATTTCAATATTGTATCTCGAATTTCTCTAAAAAAAGAATTAACCACATTCTGAGGTCAGGAAATACAATTAATTTTTTTTTGTCATTAGATTACAGCTAAATATACTGTAGCGTTAATACCAAAAGTGCAAGAAAAGAATGATACGCTATATTAAAAAGTACTTTAGACTTAACATCTTTACATAGCAGCTTCATTAATATTGATATATCATTATAAAAATTACATTCGAGGGTGAAAATGTTGTAATGCCATATAACAGGACACTTATAGTGCCTCTTATGCATTACAACCTCTCCTCCACATCCCTCCCCACCTCAAAGAGTGTAATTCTCCCTGCCCCAAGAACAGCCCCACACCCCCAAAGAACATAATTCCACCTGATCGCCGTTAAAGGAAGGTACACTGATGCTTATAGCAAAGGATCTTTCACATTCATGACCATAATCATAATTCTTCTGTCATTTTATTAGTCTCAATATAATATACTTTTCCTTTTATAGGTTTTTACCTCAACAATAAACTTCCTTCTTGGGAATATGAATTCTAAACTGTGCATAATATTTTATGCAGTTCAACTATATTGAAAAAAATGTTTGAATTCTTAAAACATTACTGGTACGTCCCAATGACAAATAGAACTGTAGATTGGACTTAATCAGATTAAAAGCCCACCGACCTGACAAAGCAGGTATTGTAACGGCTCCCTCTTGGTGCATACCAAATGGATTTCTAATCAAATATGTTCACTGCACTGTGCTGTTTTTCAATGTAATATTTGCAGGAGTAGCAATAAAATATGGTTGAACCAGTTCCACACTGTGATCACTATAAATGATTTATAGAACCTGCTTTCATTGATAAAACAGGTTGCTTCATGAAACTTGGCAATAACTTCTCCATTTCCAAGCAATGTAACATAAGCCAAGTCAGTCAACTTTTATCTGTACTCATTAACATAATACAGTCTATAAGTACACCAGTTTAACTACAAATAAAGCTATTTTTAACCAAACAGGGGCCACAACTCTGAATAAGAGTAATAACTCTTGCAATTCTGAAGAGATTTCAACAAGATTCATTTGCCAGCAACCTGGCTAAAGGTTAAGATATTCTCATAATTATATTTGTTTTTGTTTTCATTACTCTCCTATGTACAACAAACAACTCCCGGAAAATGTTCATATACTCATATATACATATAATCCTAATAATTTCCACTCCAAGACTTATCAATCTAAAGTATTTTATCAAACAAAACATGATACTTGGATAGAAAAAACCTTTGGAAAAATCAGAAAGAAAGACATGATATCAAAAATATTATCTAAATGAGCTGATACTCTATGTCAAACAAATTTTTGAAAAAAATGGATAAGAAAAAAAAAAAAATCTTGATACATACTTATTTTGTAATGATGATGTTCACAAGTAAGTTTTGCTGCAGAGTGCTTAATATATTATATATAATTTAGTTAATCATCATGACTGTATATTCCGTAATAAATGCCCCTCCTATGCAACAAACAACAACTTTGTCGCAAATATATCAGCCACTTATGACATTTAATTACCAGCGTGTTGCCGAAATTGGTACCGAGGTACTTATTAATTGCTTTGAAGGGCTAATTATAAATAGCTTTCAAGAATGTCAGACCCAAGTGATATAATAATTTAGACCCTTGAATCAACAATACATTCTTTTATTTTTAAGGTACGTGACGTTCTTACAAGTCAATTCTGTGTATCAAAATAGAAAATGTACGTTGATCATTGCCGACGGTGTCATTTGTCATTTCTATCTTAAAATGAAATACCATTTTCATTTGTGAAGAAATGAAAGATTATCCGAAAATGGTTGAACATTTAAAAATTCTAAGGAAACTTCCGAGTAGCCAAATACTTGATCGGAACAATGACCGAGTACTTGAGTACTGAAATCGGTACTCGTTGCCATCCCCTATTGTAAATCAAAGGAAATCAGCACAGTATTACAACGCAGTTTGTGCTTCCAGTAAATACATAAAAGCCAGCGAAAAAAAATAACACAAAAAAACAGTATATTTTTTTATTTTGAAGATATTCAACATCTTTTATTACATTAATTTACAACTTTATGATGCCCCCTTGGTGCCAAAGAGGCATAAACTGTTAATCTTGTTAATAATTATTTTAAACCTTTTTTAGTACTTTTATTAACAATTAACACCCCCCTCCCCCTCCCACACATACAGGGACATTTATCAGAGAAAATACAGTAACAGTGTTACTAACTTTGTATATTTTTTGGTTAAGCAGATTTTAATCAAACTTTGTTTCTTGCATGTAGAGATCATTCCACAGATTATCAACATTATATTCTTTTCCTTATTATTATCATGATGAGTCATAGTTACCTATGAGAATTGATGACTGTGTATGTTGTGTGATATGAATAATGCATGTGCATTAAAAGCAAACACTTTAAACGTGTATTAAGTGATATAGATTAAATCAGATTTACACCTTTTTTGCGCTTACTTTACCATATTGTATGATGTGAATTTTAAAGATTTGATACACTATAACACATAAAATTGCATCTATATTGTATTCCAAGGGCAATAACTCATGCAAACCTTTTAATGAGAGCCTCGTTAGAACGCGGTGTTGAGACATTGGACCCCAACATGAGCGTTTTAATGAGGCTGAAAGTGTATCAGAACATGGACAGGACCTTTGTAGTGGGAAATCAATTGAGTTTTCAAATTTATTGGACTTTGAAGTGGGGAAAATGGAATTTCACGTTTATGGGAATGGTTTCAGAACCTTTGGAGTGGGGAAATGAAAGTTTGCACATTTAAAGGAATAGTAACAAGACCTTTGGAGTTGGAAAATTGTAGTTTTTACATTTATCAGACTGACAACAGGACCTTTTAAGTGGCCATTATCATAAAAAACCTTTTTTTCATATTACAAAAACTGGAGGTCATAAAAATTCAAACCTCAACTTAACCATATTAACATAACCAGGGACAACAAATAAACCATAAAAACACACACAATCATATCGTTGGACTTACATTTTTTAGGCTTTTTCTTCCATTAATACATGTGCAAAGTGAGTAATGAAAGCAGAACTTCTATTAGCACTTTCTATTGATATTTAATGGGATTAACAGACAGACTGATTCATGAAAACTGTCTGAAAAATCCTGTAAAGTAACCTCTAGAAAAACCAGGTAACCGGCATTGATGTAGATAGGTGTATATATAAGTAATATGACACATAATTGGCAATTACAGTAGCATCTACATACCCTATCAAATAAACATACAATTTTTATAAAGCCAATCAAATGTTAAGGAGATTTATGGTTACCATGATGTATATCATACCGAACCTATTCTGGTTTTCTTGAAGCCTTCTCTTTAGGCAGTGGCAGATTGCCATTTTATTCAAATTATGTAACTGAGTGTCATAATCTTTTGATAAAATATATCATTAATGAAGAGAATAAAACTTCATGAAAACAGTATAAATGAGATGAACCATGGACTTTATGATTTCAGTAATTTAATCTTTTCTTGTCACTTTTTTTGAATTACGTAAGTTTTGATAATGATTTGTTATAATATGAAAGTCAGGCATGCCAACACCAGATTCTACAATGCTCGATTCAGAATTTTGATACGCACAACCAGTACAGTGTCAGGCAAGTCAGCACATTCATTCAATCTGACCAGATGCTAATTACCCACTTAATTACACAAAAATTAATACTGTCAGTGTGTTGCCAGTGTGCTGTAAATTCATTTCCTTTGCCTTTCCAGTTTAATTCCAGACATGACATTAAACTTACATACTGCATTGTCAGTTAATTTCCTTTGCCGTTCCAGTTACTTTCAGGTCTGATTCCAGACCTGACATTTAACTTACAGAATGCATTGTGTGTGAATTTCCTTTGCCTTTCCAGTTTCTTTCCAGTCTGATTCCAGGCTTGACATCAAACTTGCACACTGCATTGTCAGTGAATTTCCTTTGCCTTTCCAGTTTCTTTCCAGTCTGATTCTAGACCTGACATTTAACTTACATACTGCATTGTCAATCTGTTTTCAGATCATTTACATTTGTGTAAAAGCGTAAAATGCAGTCCAGTTATAATAATTTTTACAACTTCATGTAGTATTTAATCTATCTGCTGTACAAATAAAGCTGGAAATAGTTTTTGCCAAAACTTGAGATTTTTATCTTCGAGACACACTGGAAACTGTCTGGACACATGAGTTGCAGGTGTATTGTCAATGTATTGTCAGTTAATTACAGAAAAAAAACACTGGAAAAACTCTGGATATATTTTTTTTTCTGATAACACACTGGATACTGTCTGGATACTACATGTAACTGAGTATTCAGTGTGTTGTCAGTGTGTTACCAGATACCCGACAGAGATGAATTGCTTTTGTGATTTTCTAATTGATCTGCTTTTCAAATGTTTTTTCCTGTTCCATAGACAAGATAAGAAACTAAATGACAAAAGTTAATTCTAATTTCTATCTTGTCATTACAATGTAACCTCAAAATAAGAAATAACAATGGACAAGATCATTTTTTATACTCATGAAGGCTATGAATTGAACTAAACTTAGAAGACAAGATCTTTGGGAGCGAAAAAATCACTCAACTTGTATAAAGTTGACTTATCCCACAAAAAAATGCCTCTTATAACAGTTATCTAATTAACAGAATAAGGAAACACACAGTAATAAAGTCATAAGCTATTAGATCAAAAGGCCTCCATTATTTCATCACAAATAACTATATCATTAGAACGTTATGACATATTCATGACTTTTCTGCCTGGTAACAAAACTGTAACAAAATATGACAATAAAACGAACAATGTTCATCAGAAACACCTGTATCAATTATGTAATAAGCTCTATTGTGTGAATTCCTTCATGTGGTCTCCCACTGTTTAGAATCAACTTTGGAATTTCCTACAATTACCATGAATGTTATTAATAAGGCCTTTATCTTGATAAGTTTATGTACCCTGCTCTAAATTAAAAACTGTCTATTGAAAGAGTTGAGGAGGTTTCAGTACTGAAATGACATTGCCACAGATGGTCTGGTTAGACTGGTGTGGAAGAAACAGCAAGAGGCCTGGCTCTGTTCTGACGGCACAATTGGCATAAGTTACTGACTCATTGCTAAGTCAAGGGAACTTACACTGACTGTCAGTACAGATCAGAAAATCTGACTCGACAGAAACTGTTTAAGAGTCAAAGCAAGGCTCTCAAAGATGAGTATAAAATTTCAACTTGTTTCAAAACCAATGGACTTTGAAAATATTTGAGGTATTACAAAAACTTTAACATAAGTGGTTATGCCGACGCTCGGGTGACTATAATAGCTCTACTTATTCTTATCGAATAGTCGAGCTAAAAATGATTTTTTGTATCTAAATTAAATTTCTTGAAGAAGACTTTAATTGGCAGTCACAATGATTTTTGATTCAATATTGACCTACATTTGACAAAAAGGATAAAACTTGTATTCAACAATCTTTAGATAAGGTTTCAGTTTGACTGTAATTCTCAAATCATCAATGGTCTTTTGATAAGATTTTAATGTATTTCTCAGTCATATCAACTGTCTTCAGATAAGGTTTGACTGTATCTCTCAATCATGTATTATCATCAATGTTCTTCAATGAAGTTTGACTGTACTTCTCAAATACATTTCTCCTTATCAAAGGTCTTTAGATAGGGTTTTACTGTATTTCTCAATCATGAATTATCATCAATGTTCTTCAGTGAAGTTTGACTGTACTTCTCAATTACATTTCTCCTTATCAATGGTCTCAAGATACGGTTTTACTGTATTTCTCAGTCATAAATCTACTCATCAAAAGTCTTCAGATATGGTTTCACTATATTCCAAGTCATATCAGTGCTTTATGAATAACTCTTATTAAGTGAACTTGGTCAGAAAGGTCTGATAGGTCTTTTAAACTTTCTGCTAAATGAAGCATAAAATAATTAAGATGAACATTCAGATGAACATTCGGTAAATGTAAAAACCAGTTGCAAAAACAGAAAACAATATATCTATATCTGTTCTTGAAAACCAAAACAAAAATCACTGGAGCCAACCATTGGAAGGAGATGGCATTGTCTTAATTACATACCTCATTTTAAAATAGAATTTAAAACATTTATCATTAATATATTGAGGCATCTGTTATTCTCAAATTGCATACTTATTCTTAGAATAATTCAATAAGAAGCAGAAAAAAATACTGAAAATATAACAAAAACATGTATAAGCCCACTATACAGTGAAACCTTTGTAAAAAGTCACTGTTAACCCTGACTGTCTAAATGTACATGTTTTTCCACTTTCAATACATCTTAAAGGGATACTCAGAGATACTCAGGCAAATTAATGACAAAAATATCAAAATTATCTTATGTACTCAAATTACGCTAAAATGACATTTGTAAAAGGCCCGGCATGAATTTCTGTATATTTTGGGTTTGAAGTGTAAATATATTTAGATATTTTTAAACGAAATTTAGACGCCGACACAATCACCAAGTAGTTTAAAAACTAATCATGTGACTTGAACAACCCTGGAAGTTACAATAACATATACTGTGGATATAGTATGATTGAAAAAAAACCTAAATCATTCATTTGACATGTTCTTTAACGTTTCCAGAGTTCACTGTGACTTACTATTGTGAAATCCTATCGCTCTTACCTGACCCACGTGGGTCAAGTTTGGAAACCACCATTTTAGTCTTTATAAGGAGAAAAGTTTTGTTCCTGCGACTGCCTAGTGTATTCATTTTGAGGACATTTACAGATTTATGAATGAAAAATTCAAAACGAAGAAATGAAAATTTTGCATGTGTCTCCCTTTAATTATTCTGACCCTTTACAATGCTGGTGTGGTGACTGAATCTACCAATCCCAAAACCAAGACATTCTGGAATTTTAAACAGTCCTTAGCCTGCTTAGCAGCATCTGAATTTAGCAGCATTAGAATCTAACCATACAACCAGTGCAGACCAAGATCAACCAGCACATCCATGACATCTGATCATGGTCTGCACTTTTCACTATTCAGTCACTATTTATTTTTAACTATTTCCTAAAAATAACTTAGTAATGGGTTAAATAATGCTGTCCTCGTAAACAAGTTTTACTGTATTATAAACACAATAATTCTTTCCACAGACATAACTTTCTTCACATATCTTAAATATTCAATACTTCAAAAACTTAGAAATTTACGACCAATAAAAAGTGCATCTTCTTCTGAAACAAGAATTACAGCTTACAATGCACTACAATTCACATATCTACTCTCTATTTTATAGCATTTTCTAACATCCGACTTCCATTTCGATGTGTAGTTATGTAGATTTAGTGATGTTTCCCTTATTTTTTTGCATGAAAAATTAGCCAGTCAGTCAATAACATACTTCTATCAAAAATGTTTAGCTGCCTGATGATTAAGAGAAATGTTTGTACAGTGATTTTTAAAAAAAAAAAAACAGCTTGTCCGTAAGAAAGCTCACTTGACTATTATCAGTACTTGACAGTAAGACAAGGGGCATAACTCTGTAAAAAATGTAACTTAGAGTTAAGGGACTTTAGCTCATGATGACATGACAAGAGTGTGAAGGTGTGAAGCTTTAACATATTCCCTTAAGGAGACTAGAAGAAACAAATAAGCAAGTAAACACTTTTTAAAAGTGTGAAGGCAATGCAAAAGCCAACATCAGTACAATTGCTCTCCCTATTCTTTGAATAGTCAAGGATAGAATACTAATGATAAGCTTTCCCCACTTGTCGGAAATAGCAGAAACTAATATTCACACTTGGACTAGCAAAACCATGTGGTAAAATTTTCTCCCCAAGAGGGAGGGGAAGGCACTACTGGGGCTTGGTGGGTTCTGATACATTCCTGCCATTTTAAGAAATTAGGGTAATGCAATATCCCTGGCTTTTCTTTTTGGGAGCATAATTAAAATTGTTTAATGCCATGTTGAGGAGATATCTGAAAAGTCCCATTCTCTTACTATCTTCTGCATAAAGGACAGTTCATTATAAGAATGAGGGTGACTTTTAGTTATTAAATAAAAACTTTTCCTCCAGACTTAAGGAAAGTACAAGCAACTTCCCATCCCATCTCTCCTTTTATGAGCCGAACAACTTAATCACCCAATAAAATTAACGGCCAGGCAATCTCCCCAGATCTCCCCAAGTCTGTCAGAAAATAACATCCCTCTAAGAGATGAGAATATTAGAACAAATGAGGAACCTCCTAAATAATTATTATAGTAGTTGTAAACACTATAAAATACAAATAAAGTCCTACCATAACTATGGATGAATGAGACAAGGTGATAGATAAAATTATTGTACATTTTGCTATTTGTCTGGAATATTACTGCAGCTACAAAATGTTACCAAGATAACAACTATATGAGAACAGGCGCTTGGTATACAACATACTCAAGTACATTTGTATTTGGAAAGAACAATATAATTCTAATCAAGCGAATAATAACGAGATACAAATCAATTTTCTGAAACATTTCTATGAAACAAGTGTTTAGAATTTATTATCATCTGTCCAGAACAAAAGGTTTCATCATAAAATGGTGCTTTGATTGATTTTTTTTTCTTTTCAAACACTGATTTTATCATATTTTTGGACATATCTCGCCACCTAAACGGCTTTCCTGGAAGAACCAATTTGCAAGTGACCAACTATTAATCCAACATGATTTCTTAATCAGTCGTGCAAGACCAATGACCATAATACTCAATTTTCTGAGACCTTTCGTCACAGAAAAATTTCACCTTGCCCGAGGATGGCACTAGCACCCCCTGGATTACTAATCCGATGCTCTCCCTTAAATATGAACTTAGTAGCTGAGTTGATAAACTGGCAACAAAAGAAATATCGTCTTTTTTATGAGCAGAAGATTCATGTATATAATTATTTTATTTTCTAAAGGTCAAATTAATTTAAATCTAGAAAATCTCTATTCAACTGCTTGAAACATTTTTACAAGTGAAAAAAAAGGCACAATTAATGTTTCATTAGGAACTGTTGTGACTGGTTCATTTTGAATTATAACTTTAAATCAGCTGATGAAAAAAACAGCCTGAATAGACTGATTTAAATTGTGAACAGAAACTTTTATCATCTTATAGAATTATTTCAATACTTAATCCCATCATCTCTAGCTGTGTAAATAACTTGTTCATGCAGCAAAACATGACAATAGGATAGAGCTGGGAGACAGCCTGCATCATCTGTACCACCGGCTGCATGAATTTTAGCAATTTATATTGAAAACCCATATTGACAATGGGTTGTTCCAAATTTAGAGCTGGAAGAGTCGATTGTACAAATTAAGCAAAGGAAACTCATAATGCTTTGGAAAAACTTGGCTCCAGAAGCCAAAACGCATTTTTAATTTTACCTTGAAATTAATTCAGTGCAAACGTATTTAAGACACTTAAATTTTACTTACCTGGATTTTATTTCTTAGACCACCTACTGTTTAATAAGTATGTAATTAAAACAACAAATCTTTACACATTACCATTCATAAATCCTCGAACACTCAAATTATATCCAACTTACGATTTAATTGAGTTTTAACTACTTTCACTAATAACAAGAGCTGTCCGTAAGACAGCGCGCTCGACTTTTTTATTGCTTGCCAATAAAAAAAGTTTTTGCAGTAAAAGGCAATACAAGAATCTCTGTATTTTTAAAGTGAACAATGGCCATGAGCATTAAGATATTTAGTGAAGAATTATTTTATTATGACATAATTTATGGTAAAGTGAACAAGTGGATAGGAATGAATTTTTTTAGATTTTTTAAGTTTTTTAGTGCTTGCCTATAATACAAAACATTGACAGTTAAGGGCCATAATTCAAATAAAATCTTTGACAGAATTACCTTCTCCTGGACATGTTTGGGAATCATGATTGTAAACAAGTATTCCAACTTTCAAATTAATATCTCAAACAGTTCAGTCAAAAAGTGGACTGGTACTAAAAACTTAACCAAGATTCTAAGTCGATAAAAAGGCCTTAATTTTTAAAACAAATCCTTGACAGAGTTACCTTCTCTTGCGTACAGATGGGGGTAATGATGTGAAATAGCATTAAAAGTTTCAAAGCAATATCTCAAAGGGTTAAGGCAATAAGTGGATTTTACCCATATTCAATGTATTTTCTAAGTCAAAAAGGGGCATAATTCTGTCAAAAAACCTTGACAGAGTTATGTCCTCTTGTCTGTTGATGAAGGTCGTGATGGTAAACAAGTATGGTCAGTTTCAAAGCAATACCTCCAATGGTTTTGAAATAAAGTGAGGTGGTACAAAAAACTTAACCAAGCTCAATACACTTTCTAAGTCAAAAAAGGGCCATAATTCTGTCAAAAACCTTGACAGAGTTATGTACTCTTGTCTGTAGATGGAGGTTATGATGGTGAACAAGTATGGTAAGTTTCAAAGCCATACTTGTAATACTTCTGAAATAAAGTGGGGTGGTACGAAAAACTTAACCAAGGTGTGACGCCAACGCCGACGCCGACGCCGGGGCGAGTAGGATAGCTCCCCTTTTCATAGAAAAGTCGAGCTAAAAAAGGGCCATAATTCTGTCAAAAACCTTGACAGAGTTATGTACTCTTGTCTGTAGATGGAGGTTATGATGGTGAACAAGTATGGTAAGTTTCAAAGCCATACTTGTAATACTTCTGAAATAAAGTGGGGTGGTACGAAAAACTTAACCAAGGTGTGACGCCAACGCCGACGCCGACGCCGGGGCGAGTAGGATAGCTCCCCTTTTCATAGAAAAGTCGAGCTAAAAAGGGCCATAATTCTGTCAAAAACCTTGACAGAGTTATGTACTCTTGTCTGTAGATGGAGGTTATGATGGTGAACAAGTATGGTAAGTTTCAAAGCCATACTTGTAATACTTCTGAAATAAAGTGGGGTGGTACGAAAAACTTAACCAAGGTGTGACGCCAACGCCGACGCCGGGGCGAGTAGGATAGCTCCCCTTTTCATAGAAAGTCGAGCTAAAAACGAGCACGAGGCATTTATGTGGAGAGCTTGAACTTCTTTTGATTGAAATTATATTTCAATAAGTAAATGGTAAGCTATAAAATATCCAATTTATGGTAATATTTTCGGATTGATTGTATGAATTTAACAGTTCCATGTCTTTATTTCTGTTATCATCATATGATACATCTTGGTTTGTTCTTGAACTTCATGTGATAATTTCATTACAAGACAAAATATAATGTTGATTTCATTATGTTCTGGTGCATATCAGGACCCTGTTGGCTACACATGTTACCAGTGCAGACCCAGAAAAGTCAGCATGTCTGTGCCATCTGATCATGGTCTGCACTCTCCGTTATTCGGACAGTGCGTGTTTTGAAATTTTCCCTAAATCTGATCAATGGTAATACAGACAAGACTAGGATGATATAGCATGGTAAGAGGTTTGGTCCATGGTTGACATAACTTTTTCAACAGGGCCTCATCTGCTGATATTTTTGCTAGATAATGCTGAATTAGTTACAAAAATAAAGTTGAAACAATCATAAAAGATGGGCAATCTTACGTTGCTCTAGTGAAACAAATGGGTGGGGTTAAATATTTTCAGCAACTTTTCCAACTCTGTAAAAATTGAATGGCACGGCCGTGCATATATTTTGATGCGTTAACCAAACATAGTATAAATAGTCATGCTAAATGTCAGTATTACAGAATCAACGTGTCTATGAAAAGATTCTGCTTTTATATTGAGTATGTGGTAAATAGAATATTATATTCATACAGCTTCATTACTGTATTCTTAACAAGAGATGAACGCAATAAAATTTGTCAAAATTTTACAATAATAATATCTAAAAATAATACATTGTTCATCATACACACAAACAAACAACAGGTTGTTGTTCTGATGTTAGGACCCCCACTATTGCCAAGTTTATTAATGTTATCAATTTCGCCAAGTTATTATTATTATCAATTTCGCCAAATCTTATTCACTTTCATTCTGTTAACACTTGGCAAAGAAACCTCTCTTAATAGCATAAAGGTTAAATAAAAATAGTTTAAAGAACAATAACCGTGATATGTTTGGCATACGATGTCTTTGACCTGGTATTAAAACGCATACCTTCTACCATAAACTAATGATAAACTCGGCTTTCATGCGTATATATTTTGTAAAACAGTACTTTACCGACCATGACTTCAATGTTCATAGGTTAAGTATGATGATGAATAAAACAGATTGTAAATAAGTCATGAAACAAAATATTAATCGAGGGCTGACTGCCAAACTGCACTACCTTTTTATGAAAAAAAAGGAAGGACTTACAACTTTTTGGGGGTAAACCCTTTTTGGAGGGAGTGAAAACACTTTTTACCCTTTTAAAAAAATTAGGGGGAATTTCCCTTTCATCTTTTAATTAAAATATTGTCATTCCAAAAAACATGCGGGAACCCACTAGTAAAATTTGAAAAGGGCCCTTTTGGGAGATGGGGGGCCTGAGCTATTTTACGGGCGGGGGTCAAAAATTCTTTAAATTGATTTTATTCAGAACTTTTTTTAGTTTGATTTTGTAGGCAACTATCAGCTTAAAGACACACTCTAAAAATTCCTTTCCCAAAAACCCGAACCAGTCCCTAGCAAGGGAATGTATTTTCCTTTTCCCAAAGGGAAAAAAAAGGTTTACCCCGGGATGGGGGGTTTCGAAAAAATGAAAAAAGGGGGGGCAAATTTGATTTTAAAATATATTACTGTTTTTTGATGTTTTAATATTTTGGGCCCACACTGCCACATTCAATTTATCATTGTCTATACCCATGATAAACAAATAAATAGTAATTAATTAGTGATTTAAAGGGTAAAGTCAAAATATAATACAAGAATTTGCCTGGATTGATGTATGTAGCAAAACCATCAACACCATGTTGAACATAAATTATAAGAATCTTGACAGTGACTAAATTCATTATGGTGTTGGACATAGTAAGCTAATTACCTAAAGCCAAGTGCGCCACAACACTTTTTTCTTCTCTTCGACATAAATTGCACATTCAAGATTCAACAAACAATAAAAAATCAGGACATAAATCAATGATACTGTATATTGTAAGAGTTGCGATCTAAAACTATTCTTTCTACATTCTCTCTCAGCTGTTTTACCTATGTCTATAGAATGTGCATGAGCTAAATCAGTATTGTAGGAGACTATTACTACATATCCTGATGCCTCAAGGTTGTTTCAATGATAATACCTCAATGTTATTCGCTCAACCGAACATTTTTTTTTACAGAGGGAAAAGAAACAATTGTTGTGATGCAGCAAATTTATCTTGGAACTACTTTTTTTAGCCCATGTGGCTTTGGAAAATGCATTAACAATATATGTTGCAGCAGTAAATAGTACAGCAGTAAAACTATTAGAGAAAAAAAGTCACCGAAGAAAAAAATCTAAACAAAAAGCAAGTTACTGATATTAGATTTTGATTTGAAGAAATAACTTGGTTCACCAAGCACAAGAAAGTACATGTACAATGTATTAAGAACTTATTTACACATCTTTTCACGCCTGGTTTGATTAGGATACAATATGGAAATGCCTGTTGAAGTGTTAACGATTTTCTGATACCTTAATCCTAAACGTCAAAGCCTTATCTAGATCTTATGAACTTGTGATCCAAAATATGACGTTTTCTTACAAAAGTCTACCAACAAAAATCCTCGTCTTAGACAGGTACTAAAGAGCATATTAGAGTTGTGCCAACATTTCATACATCATGGATTAGGCCATTCCAAATGTAATCTTAAAGCCAAGTCTGATTTTCTAGACATGTCAACAACACTTTGTCATATGTTTATCTAACCCTATGCATACAATATAGATTTTAATGCTTCAGATGCCATTTCAATCATTTTCAGTAGTTTTCAGCTAGTGAAGCACCCTGTACGAAAAAGTCTGGGCAGAATGCAGACAGAATCTGTACAGACTTTATTTAGAAAACTCTGTACAGAGTCTGTACAGAAAAAAATCTGGTCAAATGAAACAAAGTTGAACCAGAATTCTATTAATAGATTTTAGCAATAAGGATAAAGAACGAAATCTGTACAGATTTTTTCTGAAATATTTAAATTAAGCCGATTATTTTCTGGGCAGAAAAAAAAATCTGGGCAGAAAAAAAAAAATCTGGGCAGAAAAAAATCTGGGCTTCTTCATATTCTGTACAGAATAACCCTGTCCATAGGAAATAATTATCTGAAAGGGAATTCTGCACAGAAAAATTCTGTACAGAAAATATTCTGTACAGATTTTCGTTTTTTTGGCTAAAACAAAATCAATTTTCCTTTTGAACATTTCTTATTTATTAATTTCAATTAACAATTTTATTCATTTCTTTCCTGGAGAGGGTCTATCCAATGAGTAATAGCCTTGTTGAGAGCACTGTCATCAGGAATTTGGCTTGTCTCTGTCTTTGCACCACACACACATCCTGACATAATCTAGAGTAAAAAAAAAAAGGAATTTGAATTACGTTCATTCTATTATTAAATGATATGCAAAAATTTGTAAAATATTTCAATGTGTATATAAACCAGTTAAAATTGTTATCCCTATATACCTTAAGTTTTTTTTGCACCAAGTAACATCAAAGTCACTGACTAATAAAACTGTTTACATAATATCATCCCTGACCATAATATCATCCCTGACCAACGCTTGTGTTACAAATCTACACAGTCATGTAAATTGCAACATAACTTAAAATAGGAGAGATTTACAAGTGGCCAATATTCTAAAAATAGAATTGCTGATAAGCACTGACCATAGCAACTGTTGTTGGTTGTACATTCTACACAATTTCTGGGAGTTTTGAATTGATTAATTTAAACTAAATGAATTGAATTATAGAATAGCAAAACAAAAAGCTAAACTATTTTTGGATAATAGAGCAAGAAATTAAAAAAAAAAATAGATCTTGACCTATCAACTGATCAAAAAGCAATTTATGAACTAATAATTTCACTGGCCCAGCTTTGACCTCAGTGCATTAAATTTATACTCATTAGACCTCAAATCAGAGTTAATTTAACTAATATAGATAATTCACAGACTATTAAAAGATGTATAAATAATTTTCTTTTATTTTACAGTGGAAGGTATAACCAAATAATTCAAAGAAAATTCAAAGAAAAACACTGCAAAATCTTACCTCTGGTTTTGATTATAATTCCATCATAATTCCTCTTTGGCCCCTCAATCTGAGAATTTCAAGTCTCTACATGATTGCTCTTCACAACAACTAACTTTTTAACTTATCATTAGAAAAATAAACTAAACAAAACATATTAATCTTTGCCAATGCTTTAATCTCTGCCAATGTGAAGACACTTTGTGTAATAAAACCTCGTGTGGCAGCCTGAGAGATTTGAATTGACCAACAGGGGTTACATGGGGGTTACACCTGATATTACAAAATATCTATCTACTACTCTGAGATTAACTCAGAGTGAAATTCTGGCTAGAAAAGTAAATTCTGTCTCAAGATTTATCTAAGTGTTAAAATTCTGTGTGTCTATGTAAATTCTGCCTCAATTTTTTTTCTAAGTATTGAAATTCTGTCTTGTAAAAATAACTAAGAGCAAAATATCTGTGTGAAAATTTTTCTGTACAGAAAAATTTTTGATTCTGTTTTATTCTGCACAGAAAATCACCTATTTCCTAAGCCGATTCTGTGTCCAATTCTGTGTCGGTGTCAACTCTGTACAGAAAAATGAAAATCTGCCTCTATAACAACCAGAGTTGGTACAGAGTCTGTACAGAATTGGCTCAGAATTTTCGTACAGGACTAGCAAAATATCAATATGACATAAAACACATATCCAGTTTGGATTGGCCTAATGACTACATTTTCAAGTCTCACTATGGAGGACTCCGCAAATATCATTATTCCACATATATCATTACATTAAAGTGTCCTGTGCATTGTGAAATTTGACTGGTTCCACTCATTACATCTGTATATTCATGACTGTGTACACTATGAACTGTATATTCATGACTGTGTACACTATGAACTGTATATTCATGACTGTGTACACTATGAACTGTATATTCATGACTATGTACACTATGAACTGTATATTCATGACTGTGTACACTATGAACTGTATATTCATGACTGTGTACACTATGACAAAACATTTCAAATCTGGCCGAATACGGCATGAATGTAAGAAAATTCACACAATGCATTATGCGAAATATTTCGCAAAATGAAATTGATCAGAAATTTGAAAATTTGGTTCAAGATTCACAATGTAAAGGAAATCTAGATAAAAGACTAAGGGACTTACCGTTTATAGATGAACAGTGATCCCTCTATGGAGGTCTTTTCCTGAAAATTTAAAAATAAAATATGGTTAAAATATTAACCCATCATAATACTAACTATTAGCCAGCTGTCTGTCCGCAACTAGAAGTAGAACCAGGGCAGACCAAAATCAGACACAGAATTTTTACTGATTTTATTTCTATTCCCTATATATTTATATGAAGTTTACTTATTAATTTTTTATTATTTCAAATATTTTTTGTATTTTATATACATGTACATGTATTTTGAATTTTTTTTTTATTGTATTATACTTATGTAAGCTTCAATGCTGAACTCTATAAACATATTATCTTATTCATTTTTATTCTAATCTGACTTTGACCAAATTCGAACTTCAACTCTAAGCCTCTCACATAAAGTGATCAACAATGTTTTTCTGGTTTTTATGCAGATTTTAGTGCATGTTTTGTCATGAATATCTCAGCTGTTGTTTCACTGAAACGGCTTCTGGATAACTAACCAGTAATTACCACTTTCTTTGCAAATGACCTTCAACTAACAGGGACTTATGTTTGAGGCTTTTTGGCCTCAATGGAGTTTCTTTAACCTAGATGATTTCTGAATCAGTAGTGAGACAGGAATGACCTTTAGACCTAATGTCTGAGATAAATTGGTCATAGAGAAATTACCAGTATGCTTTGCCCGAGGATCGAGCCAGCCAGTCCTGGATTACTTATTAGAAGCTCTCTCTTTTGAGCTAAGTGCGCAAACAGTGTTAACAACAATCATAGACGATAATATTAATTCTAATCAAGTCTCCTTCTTTTGCAATTCCTTAATTTTACTAGAACAAAGTTCCTATGGCTGCATAAACATTGGTTTTAAATGGTAAAACCTTAATCGAACAATTCTGTACAATTTCATACGCCTGTAATTTTATTTGACATACTATAATACAACATCCATATCCCAATCTTGATTCCATTTTTCAATAGTTTCGAATGCATTTCTCTGCGCTTTTCAGGAAGACATTCCATTTGTATTTTATTGTTTCTTTGCATTTTCAATGAGCAATATTTTCTGTTTTTCCCCAATATAACTGTCTCTTTTACAACATAGTTCATTACTCTAAACCAGCTGTTTTCCCCTATAAATATTTTATATTGTTCATTTTCACAACACTTCTGAACAGACAAATAGCTTGATTCCCCTTTCAATTCATCAATAAATGTTTCTAACTATTTCTTGACATCAAGCATTTCTTCTTGTAATTACTTCCTTGAGTGTCAAATTAGTTCCTTTTTTTATATGTTTTTTCTTTCTTTAGTGCTTTTAAATAAATGATGGGGTAAAAAATATGACTTTAAATTTTGAAAAAATTCATAAAAATCCATACAATTTATATCGCTAAATAGACTAAGATGAAATGTATGCATCAATCAAATGATTTGGTTTCACGGAATAAAAATTTACTATTATATAGTTATCTCCCTTAACCCTTAGCCTGTTTTCGGCAACTGCCTCTACCTGTAAAAACAGTGCAGACCAAGTCTCACACTGTGACTGATCATGGGCTGCACTGTTCACTACTTAGTCAAAACATATTTTGAAATAACTTTTTCCCTAAAAATTATAAATGTTTAAGTCCAGATTAGATTAAGTTCATGTAAGATATTTGGCATAGTAAGGGTTAAAGAGAGTACAGTAAACTTCACTTGTAACAATATCTCTTATAATGTTATACCGCTGCTAACGATACTGTTGCCGCGGTCAAGTCTATTATTTTCAAATCGATTGACTCTCAGATACAACGATATAATCCATATATAACAATATAAATTTGGTGGTCCCTTGAAAATCGTTATAACTGAATTTACTAGTTACCTCTTCATGCATGCCTTCCATGATTTTTGTATATATAACAGTCAAATCTTTTGATTAGGCAAGCAATAAAGACAAAAGTGTAGTTCAAACTGGCTCAATTTAAAATTGAACTAAAATAAAACAGTTAAAACCAACTTGTATTGTCTAACAGAATTATGTCAAAACATGAAATTATTGCATTTGCTTTTTTTGAACCATAAGGGAAGTAACTTAACAAATTATATATCAGTTTTAGAGACTGTGTTACCTCCCTTTTGTTAATAGTAAGAGATAATTCATTTTATATTTAATCTCATCTTTGAATGCCCTTTCAACACATCATGAATTTAATGTTTTTTCATGTCAATGATTCATGGTATGTTTTTGTACATGTATTTAGAATCTAAAATTTTTGCTAAAAATATAGGAAAATTTTTATACAAGATTATAATTTTGCTCAAACCACATCATCTATTT
This sequence comes from Ruditapes philippinarum, assembly GCF_026571515.1. NCBI lineage: Eukaryota > Metazoa > Mollusca > Bivalvia > Venerida > Veneridae > Ruditapes > Ruditapes philippinarum. The sequence continues at coordinate 668,891 of NW_026852123.1, forward strand.
TCTGATTAATTTAACTACCAAGTATATACGAAGAAAAGATAAAAACATATTTTCAAGACTTAACATAATAATTTTGGGATTTTGTATGGAAAAAAATACAAGTGTACTTTTTTCATCCAGGATATGACCGAATAATACTTAAAAGCCAAAACGGATTGCTAATTAAGTATATTTCATTAATTTTATCTATCATGAGATTCACTTATTGGCAGGTATGATGACACTTAATCAACTGATATTGAATGATAGGCATACTGGTACTAAATTTCACACTGTAACACTTACAAAATAAAAAGAGAATATCATAGGAAACTGACAAAGGTTGTATGTACAAAACCAGCAATGTACATTTTATATTGCTACAGTAATTCATTTAAAATTCTTCACTATTCCAATAACAAATGACATTTTCCCATACCTATATTTTTACTGAGACCTATTTCATTAAAGTGCACCATTTGAAAGTTTAAGAGGACACTGAGAACTAACACAATATAGAGCAAGTGCAGACAACTGATGCTATTTATTTATGAAAATGTTTTCTGACTTCTCTCCCTTACATGAAATACACAGACTTGACCTCTGACCCTATTTATATCATTTCTATAACAGCTTCTTTCTAAATAGTTTATATATACAATTACAGAATCATTCTTTTTCCTTGGTAATTTTGATATTGGTACTTTATTTACACACCTACTACATTAAATTTATTTAATGAAATCCAAACATTATATATTATGTCTTGTTTGTAAGTTTTCATTAAAGTGACCAAAATGTTAAACTGGTTAGCTTGCTTGCTGAACCTGATTCTACCCATTATATCATTGCAGATCAAGATCAGTCTGCTCTTTTAGTATGCCATCTGATTAAGGTCTTCACTGTTCACTATTCATATTTTTAACTTTCCCTAACAATGATAAATTGTTACAGGTCCATTTGATGGCCAATATCGGGTTGAGTTCCCGATGCCCGATGACAAAAAGTATGTTTATTATGTCCCCCCCCCGTTGCAAGGAGAAAAAGCCCAATTCAAGGAACATAAAATAAAATAATTCAAAAGTAATTTTATTACATTTAACTATACTGTGCCATAGAAAATTGTAATCTTGCATGAGTGAAATATAAAAGGAGTTTAATTAACCAAATTTTTATTGTATATAACATGTTACCAGTTTTTCCCAATTTGTCTAAAACATTGTAAAAATTCCCAGTTCTGGGGGGCTGGGTGACATGTTCCCAAAATGCTGAGAAAAAAAAACCCTGGGCCATGTCTACATTGAAAAATGGTAAGGGTTAAATATTTACCAATTAAAAAAATTCTTACATGTATTATCTAAGCAAACCCTGTTTTAACAATTAGAACGCTATGTTGTTGCTCATTCACAAATTGATAAATCTTCAGACTTTTCTTTTTCTCGAAACTGAGAAAAATTAAACAAAATTAATGAGATTTCCAAAAATATCAAGCAATCAATTTAATTGTAACTTAAAAAATGATCAAATATAAGTGCAATCTCTTTAAAATGTGATTTGAATTACTAAATTGACAGGTTTTATGCTGTTAAAATGGTTTCAATTAACAGAAAACACAGGTACAGGTGCACTTAAACTATAATAACTGTTTCCATGAAAAGTTTTGCTCAACTGTTTAAGCTACCATTATCTATCATGCTATAAAATATAAAACACGAAATATAAAACTAATTATGTTTATCTTTTAAATTAGATTCAATTAATCGGCCAACATTGGAATCTATACCTCTCAAAGATAGAATGCATAATGATAAGAAATATTAGCTTTTATAAATGTTCAATTATATATACATATTTTTTAAAGTTATATATTATCACATTACTTCCCTTGTTTTCCATTTAATTTAACCATTATGTATTTCTTTTATGTTGCACGTAAGCATAATAACATATGATCAAAACAATTTTATTTTAATTCATTTCCATGACTGTGCTTAGTCATGTGATAAAAACAATCATTGTTATATAATATCAAATTTTATTAAAACTTGTTTAAAAATATTATAAACCATGCCAGGGCTTACTTCATAACAATTTCTTGATACCATTTTGATATGTGGCAACTCATGCGAGATCCTATATTACCATATTAACTGCTGTCAAGTACTCTTCCTAAACTAACATCGTAATATACATAATATGTTAGCCAATGGAAGAAAACCTGATTGTACAGGAATTAAATTTAACTTGTCTTTGCACTTTCAAATGTTTGATGATATGTCAGATTAATAATTCTGGCTTAAAATTATTTTCCTCATGTTGCTTGTGATATGGTTCTATTATTACCACTTCCAGTTTGACAACAGAAACAAAGCAACACAAAATAAACTTACATCTTTATGTGATTAAACAATTGAAAAATTTGCAAGTATATTGATTTCTTGCAGAAATGCTCTTTTAAGGTTACCTCTAGAATGTATATGTACATATACAACAAATACATGTATAGAGCACAAGAATAATTTTACGATCATTTTTTTTTAATCCAAAAAAAAATTATAAAGGACAGTAAATGTTAAAGGAATATAACTTGGATAAATCATAAACAGTAGGTAGAACAGCATTTCTACCCTGATTAACAGTGAATTATTTACTAATGCTATCAATTGATGCATGTAAAAGAAGCTTGACTCTGATTTCACTGTTCCATCGTTTTCCTAACCTTGATAATCTATTGTAGCAACTGATCTTTTTTATAGCATCTAGAGAATGTGATCAAGTGTCGGGTCTTTGTCATCTTAGCCGCACTTGTCTTTTTCTTTAAAAGTGTCACATGGAATATAAAAATATACCTCAGGGCATTGTACATTTATATCATGCAGTCAATATACCGTATGTAATTCTTGCATCCTTATATGTTGGAATGTCTGATTATATACAATAATCAATAAAGGAACCAAATGAATTGAAGGCTTGTTAAGCACATTTAGGATATCCTAAAAATATGCATCATTCAAGCATAGCACCCTCTTTCACAATCCTTGGGAATAGTAATGACCATAACTTTGGGATTAACAAAAAAAAACAACAAACTACTCTACTGGTCGGTAAGGCTCCCACGTTTACAATTTTTTGTAAACGTTTACATGATTGCTAAGAACCGAAACGATACCGTTTAAACGGTGGTACCTCTAAGTACTATATACACCATGTATATATGTCGCCAAATGATGACTTACTTTCTATTTTTAATACATGTATAAATAAAGAATGTCCAGGGCTCATCACGATTGAGTCATCACACATTTTCTGCATTGTATCCCCATTTTTTACCAAAAATGTATTATGTCACAAGCAACTTTTGCACGGTAATGCTGTGTGGAGGGTTGTAACCACCCATTTTCCGTTTTTTACTTTGGAATAAACCACTAGAATTGAAAAAAATCCATGATTACAGGCAATGATTAAGAAATTTTGTAAGACAATATGGTCATTTCCATTAAGCGGTAAAAAATTTCGTAAACATTTACGAATGAAAATCGAAACGAATCTGTTTAAACGTGTAACCGTGGGGGCCTTACTGGTCGGGGACCATCAACTGGACACTTTTTGAACATTTTTCTGTAAATCTGTAAATTTGAAACCTTACAGCTAGGCTCTTCTTCTAACTAACAAACTAGTTTGTTTAGTTCTGATTATGTTGACATTCATGTATAAGGACCCTCAAGGAGGGTATCTAAAGTACTTAAATTGTACGAAGTACAGTACCATGTGTCTGGACAGATATGTAATGACATTGATTTAATTAAGATGAAAGTTTGTAAGTTTTAATTTTAAACTTTAAACATGATATACAATATATCAGGAGTACATGCTGAAGTTTTGGATATTCTATTGTTTATTCTGCAAATGATTTAATATAGCTAGTGTAAGAGGTCAGGCATTGCAGTATTGATGCACTCTTGATGTCCAAATTTCCCACAACAACGTTATTGAAATAGACATTAAAATATTACCCATTACGAAAGTTGAAATAAATTTATTTACTAAATTATAGAAGAAACCTGTATTTATTTTTGATAAAAAAGTGACTCATAGATTGACAACAACTGAACACAGAAACCAACTAAATCAGTAATTTTTGGGGCCATCTGTGTTTGGTGGTTGTCAGGTTTTGGTGGTCATCAACCAGTAATTCCCATTAACATTCACACTGCCCTTGTGGTAGGGTAAGCAGGTTACACCACAGGTATATATCATTTTCAATGCAAGATATATGTAATATTTATTTTATACAGTCTGGTACACAGTGTACACAATATAGGCTCTGAAATCCTACATATTCCACCTAGACAGGGTTCGAATTTAAGCTGGCATACTGGCAAAATGCCAGTTAAAATCTAATAATGCCAGTAAAAATTATTCTAGCTGGCATTTATTTGCAAGTGACTGTTGATTTTTGACGTTTACCTAATTGATATCTTCTGAGCTGATGATGATGCTTGGCAATTGCCCGCTGCAGAACCTGATGATGTTTACTGACTGTGCCGGGTGCAGTAACTGATGACATTTACCTAAGAAACTTAAAAATCAATTTTTGGTTGCCATAATTATTTTTTCTGCGACTATATTTTGATGGACTATTTATAACAGCCAAACACTATTGGTTAGAGCATCCATATTGCTTTATCAGGGTCCAATGTAAATGCGTAGCTCTTGTCTGTAAAGTGTTAACTTTTAAGCTGAAATATTTATTTAAGTTGATAAGTACCTCTGAGTTTTCAGGATGTTGGTGTAATCTATACAAAATATGCTAAAATTAATGAAGGTCCAAGAAATTACATGACATGAACAAGTTTATAACTTTAGGCTACATTGTCATCTGTGGATGTTCCTCTGATATATCTAATCTGATCCCTAAAACAATTGTTTATCATTTATGATATAATGTGTTGAAATGCTTTTGTTTCATTACAAGAAGAGATCTCGCTCTGTGTTTACTAGTGATAAAGATGTTTCTTACATTCAGTAGACATTCAATCTTATTATCATTTGTTATACAAAAGATAATTAAATTATTAATTTTGTCATTGTGTATTATGATAATAATAAGATACGTGATCATGGAAATGCCAGTTGACTACCTCATATTGCAAGTTAAACATTTGATCACTTGCAAAAATCTGCAAGTAGAAAATATTGCTAAATTCTAACCCTGCTAGAATTTAGAATATATCTGCAGCTATTTTTAACTTTTTACACAAAATTGTTTCTTCAGTATTTATCATGTTTATCAGTTAATGTTTCTCTAAACATCATTTAGATTAATTCTAGTGTTATGGTTAAGGGCGAGTGTTATGGGTTTGGGTTAATTTTATTGGTGAGGGTTAAAACACATGAATTTGCTGCAGATTCTAAAATTGCTCAAAAACTATTTCAAATACAAATTTATGTCTATTATGAAATGCTGAAATAAGTCAGCATCAATGTTTGAACAACTATCTAACGAACTTTATTTAAACCAGTCTCAATCGAACGAAACATGTACCTTTACCGAGGTTTAATCAACATCACTAAACAATTATCATAAACGTGCTAAAATTACGGCAGCATATTTCATACAAATACACGAAATAACTCCATTGACAGTTGTAAAACATGACATATAACGATACTTACCCATTCATTTGATTTAGAATTAAACGAATATAATGCAACTTGCGATGCAGTATCCAATATTTCGGAAATATATGGATCTCTTTGCTGCAGAGCAGCTAAATTCATCCTTCCTTCCGCCATATTTGAAAGAATGCAGTGTAGCAGAAAATACAGCTTCGCTCTGATAGGTCGAAAATAAAACAGTAAATTTAACACAAGTAAACTACAACGCGTGATACATTTTATTATACAAAAATTGTATCAATATTATAACATGGTGATAAAGTCCTATTTATTTCATGAATTAATTAGAATATTCACTTCATTCTTTTTATGGTTCAGTGATCAGAAAACAGGTCATCTGTGACAGAAGCCTTGCGGTGAAATTTTCACAGATTTTTGCACCTTTTGTTGATGTCTGGTACACTGTAATACCTGTGAAATGTATTGAATTAAAAATCCATTATTGATTTATTTGCATTTAAAACATGTGTGTGGTCAATTTGTGTCATTGTGTTCTATTTCTATTTTTGAACCGTGGATGCTGAATTCCAGCGAAAGGGATGCTGATTATTCGATTCTTTGGATAATTTTATAACGAACACAATTTCTCGGAATTTTCATGATGTCCGCTGTTGAAAAAGGTATCTTATGTCTCTATATGTAAGGATATTCTCGTGGAAAGCAATAAAATATGTATTAAGGTTTATAATAGGTGGGAATTTAGATTTAAAATAGAAGTCTAATCAGAGATAGAGCAAAACATTGATTGACTGGAAATGGAATCTCATGTTTATATCATGATAATATGGAAATAAAATAGCAATAAAATGATAAAAGTTAGTGTTTTGTACATGAATTCAACTTTGTTTCATACCAGTTTTTATTGCTGAAATTAAAATAAAAACCCTTCATTTTGTAAAGAATTAGCATTATATTAATAAAATGCATTGAAATAGAGTTTATTGGCCTAGACCAAGTTGTATTTGAATATTATGACTTTATATAAGTCACTTCATATTAACTCAGAGGTCACTTCATATTGATTCAGCATGTATCTTATTTGTTTAAAATTTACACTATATGAATGGATACATGCTTGAAATAAGGTACAGAAAGGACACACTTGGCACTGCCACCCTCTTAAGCTACGACCCAGACATGTCTGGCATATGAATATATTTAATCAGTTTTACTTATCAGCCCATATGTCCTGTGAACAACTATTTTATTTACTTTTTGTTATGTCATTGGTCAACATTTTAGGGATGTAGCTTTAGGGGGGGGGGGGGGGTTTGGTGGTGCCACCCCTTTATGAGGGATGACATTCTTCCCATTATGATTTATGAATGAATTTTCACTCATGAGAGCTTTACAATCCTTACTTACAAATAAGTTTCTACAATTCATTGGAGTTAAAAATAATCAGGAGAAGGAAACAATTGAACAAATGACAACAATTGAAGAAATATGAAAATCTATTCCTGATTACACAAGAACAGACTCATTAAGAGTTTTAAAATATATTTATATTTAAAACCTACACATTTACATAAATTTTCTTTGTGATATATTTACACATTTTACAGATCTATCTTAAGTTTTTTATAATTGTGTAAAGTACAAAAAAATCTTTTGGTTTGATATTATAATTTATAATAATTATTATATACTCTGACATCTACATTCACATATATATGTTATAATATTTAACTTAAGTACCTACCCAGTTGCCTTCTTGGTGCTGAATTAATAAATGGAACACTGGGTTCTTCCAACATAAAAGCTGCAAGGGAGTTGCAATATACATATATAGATGAATTTATCTTATGCCATTACATATATATGAAATTATTATTTAAGACATATAATTAATTTCATTAATGTATATATGCAACTAATGGCATAAGATTAAAAAAAATAAGATCATCAGTTCTGTTTGTTGACTTAATGTAAAATACAACCATATTTGTTAACATATTGTAAATTTTCTTGGTGGTATCAGGCCTGTAAATCCAATAAAAGGCTTCAAACAAATTTATGACATTTTGCAAAACAATAGGAAAAGAGTCTGCATTAATCTCCAAGAAATAAGGCAATGGATAGTTCTTAAGTTACAAGAAATCTGCTTTGAAGTTAAAGCCTGAGAAATAGAAAAAATGCTTTGAAGATGTGTCTGAGAAATCTCTAATTAAATGTCAGCTTTGATAAACTTGTTTTAAGGAAATGTCTGTAGAAGGGAATAGGTTGTGTTCTTTTATGAAGAAGATGCAGTTTTTATTGAAACTCATAAGGTGGAATGTTTTATTATTGAAAGTAATACAAGAAAAAGAAACAGCCACTTAGGAGGTCAAATCTTAAAATTAAAAAGCATAGTTGTAAAAGCTGACATTTTATCGTTTTTTTTTTAATTTTTAAAACTTAATAAAAGTCTTCCTCTTCACTCTTTTGACAATGGCTTTTAATACTGTGGTGTCAATTCCTACCTTGCTACCTGAACAAATATTATAAACATGAACCTGCTGAATTTGTGCTGTATATAGTTTGGTCAGACAGCACAGATGTACAGGCAGGCCTGGTTCTATACTAGTGCCAAAGGTTACACACTTTTTTTTGTATCAGTCCCATACATATTTAAAGTTCATACAAAATTTTGGAAAATTTAAACAAACATTTATGCTTACTTTTCACACATAAAATGAAAATCCTATAGTATCATATGCCTAAAGGCTGAGCTATTTAGTGGAAATATATTTACAAATTTTTATTAATTTTCAGGATTGAATTGAGAATTTGAAAATTCTGTAAGCCTTTTTCCAATTGACAGATATTATATCATTCAATATATGATTTTACATGCTTAAGAAAAACTTTTACTTGCTTATATGTATACATGCAGAAAACTTTTTTTAAGCAAAATACATGTTACGATGTAAATGTTTCTACATTTTCTGTTGAGATTAACTATAAATAACATAGTGACTGGTACGATATACATGTATGCAAAACTAAGACATCTGTTGATAATGTACATACATAATTATATTAGGCAAGTTTATGTAATCATAGATATCTCACAAGTACCTGTTGTTAATTAAGATTGTTATATAATTTACAAAGTGATTCCATGCCAAGAGACTATATTTCATATAAATGATAACAGTGAACTCAAGAATTGACTCTTTAATAACTGTCATTTAGACATTATATAGGAGATACTTGGATGCAGACACTGAATGATTTAAAGCAGCTTGCCTCCGGATTCATGCTAATTTTCATCAAAAGTATTTAAAAGTATAATATTGTGAAGTAACCTAAAGGAAGCGATTTGCACATTATCAATGGCACTTACATACATACAAGACATGTTAACTACCAAAACAGGTTGAAATATGGTTTAATTATTTATTTGCATATATTGGATAACTGTTTAATATTACCCTACCTCCAAAGATAATTCATGTTATCAGCTACGTGTATATTGCTTTGAAAGTGAATTTTTGACAAAGAGCCATAACTGTGCATAGAAATGTATTTTTTGATAATTGTTACCCCTGTCGGTATACACAACTGTTATTTTTGGTTTCTTGGTGTATTTTTTTTTATCAAAATTGATATAAACAAATTAACAATTGCCTTTCCAAGTTCACTAGAAACAAAATTGTATTTACACGTGTTAAATTATGTTTGTACATATATCATGTCTGAGTAACTGATGGTCAGGTTCAATAAATTTTCCATTGCAGTTTTGTAAGAAACCATGGGTTTTCTAGAAAAAATATTTATTGTTATAATGCTGCAATTATAGATTATAAGAGTTTTTTTTTTTTAGCTAGATTATGTTTCTGTTCTTTTAGAGATGGATCTTCATTGATGTTCAATCATGCCAAAGTTATTTTTATGTAACAAAGCAGATAATATAGAAAGTTTTCATGTATATATTAACATTTACCTTGTTCTCCTTTAGATCTTTCTGATAAGCCACACTGGCTTGCAGTGTTATGTATAAAGCAACAAAAGTTATCATAAATTATCAAGACAAGGATCTTGTAGCCACCTACAATCTGGCACATCACTAAACATTACCTCCCTTTGATTCGTAATCTTAATTGTGGAGTTTTTTTTGTAGGGTACTTTAACATTATACATTGTAATTTTGTGAGGAAATGACTAGTGTTCAGTGTTATTGTTTCTTTATTCTTAAAAAAAATTCTTGTGTTGGATAGATTATTGAGAGTGCCTTCTTGTGTGCTGAATATTTTCCCTTTAGATTTAGTTCAGAAAGCCAGTGTTAAAACCAGGAGATAAATTATTTATAATTGGGGAAAGATTAATATAAATTGTGGATATATATATTACACCTGTATGTAGATGGATGCCATAGATGTGAAAGGCAACACAAAAATGCCAGGTAATTCATTTGATTGGAGTTTCTTGGTTTTTGAAATTTTTCTTCTTCTTCATTTTGGTATATATTTCATTTGGCAATCAATAATACCTTTTTAAAATATTGTAAAAGATTTATCATGAACTGTAATTTCATGTGCTATTTTAAGTTACACAATACATTTCATGATTTTCTAAGCTAGATTCTTTATATTTAATGACTTTTTAAAGAGATGAGTCAGGGATCAGAACTTATTAAGATGGTTGAATGATTCATTAATGAAGGATCATAGAAGCTGTTATTTTCCTACCTTTGTAGTTGTATACCATTAATCATACATAGTGGGATAGAAGCAAAAATTTCCAGCTGAGTGGTCCTTGAAACTTACTTTGAACTTCTCTAGATTGTTGTTCTCTAATCATTTGGTTACTTTTGATTTAGAAGTTTGTCTGCTTAGCTCAGTATGGAGAGCATAGAAATAGTAATCCAGGGGTTGAATTTGTTATCCAGGGATTGTTGGTAAATGCATCCTTAGATGGATGTAATGGTGTAATTTTTCAGTGAAAATTGATCTCTGAGATAGTTTCTTATGGTCATTTGTCCTTCACCTCTAATTCTGAAATAATGTGGGGTTAGTAGTCTGTTATATAGGGAGAAGTTGGTAATTACTGGTTAGTTATTCAGAAAAATATGGTCAAGTGGATAAACCGCCAAGATAATTTTGACCAAAAAAATGTGTTAAAATCTTGGGTAAAAAACCAGAAAAACAAACAAATTTGTTTTGTTAGGAAGATTTGGTCCCTTCTAAATTAAGTCCCTTCAAACCACTCCACTCACCAGTTTGTTCCAGTTGGTTACATGAAATTGTTCAAGGACAATGTCACAAAAACTGATTTATGAAGTCATTGCACAAGGCCGCCATGTCTCCATCAATTCTTAATACTAAAACTGCTATGTGTTCAAAATCCAGTGCTTATTAGATTGAAATTTTGTACAACAACAAACATGTTTACTTGTTTTTGTGACTTGGATTAATGAGAAAATATGGGATTCTCTGTATAAAAGGAAATTTCAGCAAATATTAATTTTGCGTCTGAGAATAATGCTTTTGTTGTAAAGTTGAGGGGTGAAGTTTTGTAAGCAGTGGTGGATTGTATGAAGAATACAATGATAAATGATGTATTCTCAATTTACTGTCTTTTATTGAAACTGTAGAAAATTCTTTGCCTTAATAAATCTTTAGGAAAAACATCAATTTTTTTTTTACGCCGAAATCTGTTTCAGTGCTTTTTATTGCGATTTTAGTTGTTTTATTTTTTTTCGTTTTTTTTTTAAATGCAGAATAAAAAAAATATTTTAAGTCTTTATCATGTAACAGAGCTTTGTTGATGTAAAATGGAGTGTTAAAGCTGCATGCTTGCAGATGAGCCAAAATATTTCAAGAAAATCAAACTTGAGTAAAATGTACCGAACTTCTTTTAAGATTCTAAGAAAAGTAAAAGATTAGAGATTTAAGTAATAATTTATGCTATATTTGTTTAATGACTGATCTTGTAGTATTCATCACCATAATTCTACTGAGTGACTAACAATTCATTAAGGGTTATTTTGGGCTATTTTTGCATATTCTGACCTATTTTGGTAATTTTCTTAGATTTTAAGTGCCATTTGCAATGTGTAAATTACTTTCTTTGTTAATTTGACAGAATTTTACTTTTTAATACATTTTAAAAATATATGAAATTTAGCATGAGTCTGCTGCTTTAAATTAAAATTCAAAAGAATGCCCTCATAGATAAAACTGAAAATTTAAGCATGTGAAAATTTTTAATTAATTAGTAAGTCAAGAAACAAGAAAATTAATGGAGTTTTGTTGTTGTTACACTAAATATGTATTCACAGTATTATAAACGTACACATTTTAAATATTAAAGTCACGTTAATAACTTGCTACATGTACATTCAATGTATATCTCCTCTGATGTTACATATAATAATGACATTAATTTGTTAGGAGTGCAGCGTTGCTTGGGAATATACATGTATATATATAACAAAAAACACAGTCTATGAGTTGACTTATTTAATGATTTGCCAACCGGTTTCTCCTATGATCTACCATCAGGGCAAATGTATATATATGATATTCTGCTTTACTATATTATAATTACATGCTGTTAAAATTAGCTCACACTTTGTTGGCAGAGTGTATTTATTTAGGAAAATAAAAGTACAAAACTGTGGTAATACAATGAATAATTCATTACAAGTCAGTATCACTTATATGACAACATCATGACAGTCCCACATGGTGGAAAGTTTGTAAATTTTCTCTAAATTCATGGTTGAATATTGTTGTCTCGATCTTCATGTGAAGAAAATTCATAAATTTTATGTTTTGCATGTTAAGGCAACTCACAGTATCATGTTTAGTATTTATTTAATATATATAACGTAATGAATGTTTTGTATATTTCTATATGGAAGGATAATTAAGCTGTTTGTAACTAAAATGAATACATTTGCGTGTTTACATTAAAACTAGTAAGAACTTAGAAGGAGGTGAATGGAAAAGGTTTAAAGACCTTGTTTAGTGTATATACTTCGCCCTCATTTCCCCCTAGGATCTTTTGCTGGACATACATGTATTAGGGGCCCCTAAAGTGGCCTTAAATCCCTAGCCCATCGGGCATCCCATTTTACCCCTCCCCTCCCCTGAAAAATAAGTCATTTAAGGAATGCAACATGTTGTAGTAAATCAAGCTTCTTTTTTTTCAATTGTTAATCATTTTGCAGTTAGAGTTACATGTAATGCTATAAAACAATGCAAAGTAGGTGTGTTTCTTTTGCCTGTAAGTTGTTTTGAGATAATTTAGTTAACTTGTCAATAACTGCATTAATAAAAGCAATTGTTTCAGACAATGAAATACCACGGAAACAATCTGGCTTGTAACTGACATACCTGGAAAATAATTGGAAACATTTGTTTATTTTTTATTTAGAGAAAGAAGTATCTGTCAGTTGCTGGAATATATATTGAAAAAGCTTCAGGCCAAGGAATTTCCTACCATTAGGAAGGTCAGTGTACCAAAGTACATTCCGGGGATAGGTGAAATAATTACTTGTTAAGTAGAGTTCAAACCGACTTTCTGAACTGATTTCTTTGGAATTTTTCCCAAAGTTATTGAATTCAATTCATTGTAAAGGTGTGTAGAATTTTAAAATTCATGTCATGAGGTGTATTTTCCATATGTACTTTGTTGCTGTTCTCTAAACATTCCCGTAAGTAGAACATAGAATGAGTCAAGAAAGCATGGAATAATTTCAAAGAGGTTGGCAAAATATATAAACATTTTTTCTTATTTAGTTTATAAGAATTTAAATGAGTTTGATTGATAAGCTTATGAAACACTCTTGAATCCTTTCCTTGAATTCAGTACGAAGCAATGAGTGTAAAGTTTCTTGCTCCAAGAAACAATGGCTTGCCCTTAATCTTTGCGGCCAGCAATTCTTAGATCACTATATCACTATATCACTCAGCCACGCTGCCACATATTTTCACATTTTAACCCTAATGCCATGTTAAAATTTTACTATGAATGCTGAGTGAACAAAATTATTTATCATTTTTAGGAAATTTTTTAAAAATATATTTACTGGCTGAGAAGTGAACCCAGAGGGCAAAAATGTGCCTCCTGATCTCGGTCTGAATTGGTCGCATGGGTAAAATTTGCTGCCTGTAGGAAGCTTAGGATTAATACAGACTGTAAATATTTAAGCATTGCAAAAATAAAAAAAAATAAAAGATGAGAAAATTTGTCCACCACAATCACTAATATTATAAATATATAGACAAGAATCATCTTAGAAAATATAATAATTAACCAACTTTATCCTGTAGTAGATAATTACCTTCTTGTGAGAGAGATGTCACTCGGTCATATAAAACATGTCTGAGACAATATTTTAATGTTATTTGGTCTGCGTCTATAAAATTAAGTCTTTGAGCCATGTGATGCATTATGTAGCAAATCAGACAGACTGAAGCACATAAAACTATATTGGTAAGGGAAACACATTTTTTTACCAGAAACTTGTGCATTAATATGTTTTGTTTGATAGGATAGGATATTGTTACAGTGCTTTTACAGTTGACAGATTGGACCAGTTTTACCCAAAGACCATCTGTCTAAGCCGAACAGTAAAGTATAACTACGGGTTACTTGGTTAAGTGTTCTTCGGATCAACATTAACATTTGGATTTAATATTCTGAATTGAAGTATTAGGACCTGTCCAATAGCTAAGAAAATTATGGTGGAGATTCAATAATATTTAAAAGTAAGCATCCGACAAAATGGTTTGGCCGTGCAGGCTGGCCTAGCTATGCTACTATTAGCTAGCTGACCAGTAAAATACATGTAAGAGTATGTATGTTTGGGTTTGTTCGCCATTCATAAAATAATGGTTAGGGCAAACATACAAGTCATGTAGGTTGGATTCTATTGATGATATAGCTCTCTAAGGGTTGGTATGAGGTTCAGAATAATATAGAGGATATTTGTTTAGTTCAGTGTAAGATCGGAATATATTTCACCGAGTGAGCACCAAAAGGTGTATTTCACGAGTGGCGCAGCCACGAGTGAAATATGAACTTTTGGTGTTCACAAGGTGAAATATATTTCGATCTTACACTGAACTAAACAAATTTTCTTTTTATTATATGCAAAGAAACGTTTTAAAAAGACATTAAACCTAATACTGAATGAAAAGCGCGCCAAATAATAATACAACGTGACGTCATTTACGACGTCACGTCATTAAGTTGGTTCCCATTACTGTGCACGCTGGTATTTCACTGAAACAAGGGAAGGGGCTTAAATTCAAAACAGTGAAATTATCAAAGTGGTAATTTCACCGTTTCAAACAGTGAAATTACCAGTTTTATATCACTGGTATATTTGTATAAACCACCGAAAAGCATGTAATAAATGCTTGTCAGTGTAACATAAGCACTATCTAATTATCTAAGGGCCATAATGGCACTGATTCAGAATCCAGGTAGCCTGGTATATCAGCTAGTCAGTCTTATTAAACTGTCTTACCATTGAAAGCGAACTTTCTTTCTACATTTTGTAAACCTGTAATGCACAAACAGATATTCCATAAGAATGACTAGAATGCGTGACAGCTGTAATTAAATACTTAAATTATGACATATGTTACTCTTGCTTGAGAACACAGTCTGTATTTAATCGGACACATATAATATGTATATTGTATGGCAGTTAGTTACTTTCATACGTAAGGTCACACATTATGTAAGGTGTCCCTGTATTTTGTCATGATTTGTCAATTGGAAAATTTTCTTCCTGTCATGAATAGTCATTAGTTTTTCAGAATCTGAGGATGTAGAAATAACATGTAACTGTGAATCCATTGAAATAAAAACATCAAAAAGACGCATCACCTGTCAAAAATGGTTTAACTGAATTGTCTTAAAGACTAGTCAATAAGTTTGACTCGTCAAACCATATGAATTGCAAACGGTTTGTCTTTGAAAAAGAAGAGTTTCAAATCTCATGAAATGCCCTCAGATAAGAGTATAAAATAAAGCTGTACTATACAATGTAAATGTAATTCTATTTCTCTTTAGAATGCACTATTTGATATTATTTATATAATACATGTATATATATATTTCTGTTCTGTGAATCTGTTCTCCTTAACTCTGTCAAGACCAATCTTCAGATTCTATGAATCCATTCATGTACATGTATGATATTTGCACAGTTGAACAATTCAAATAATGCAATGTTTTGAATTGAATTATTGAGTGATGTTTAGCCTTCAAGGTCACATCTGTTCAATATGACATCTGCCTGGGCAATAAATTGAAATATTAAAACATCTTCAACTTAACCAGGCTAAATTGTTACAATGGACTCACCTTTCTTTTATTTTAGAACTTCCCATTATTAATTTTAGGGATTATTTCAAGAATAAAATGCTTATACATGTATAGTTAAGTTCTTGGCAAGCCTTTCTGCAGCATTAAATAAAATAAGATGCTATCCAGAAGTTGACAAATCTGGGATTTTTCAATCTTTATAACCAAGGGTACATATTTTACCATTATAAAGGAATATTTCAATTTTGTCATTCCTTTAAGTTAAGAAGTATATTGATTTTTTATTGTATTTCCATGTAAATTATTTGGCAATCTGTCTGAAGATTGTAAAAGGTGGTCTTCAATCTTTATTGTATATTTTATAGAGTGGACTAATATTATGTTGTCTTATGTAAGGTTTCATCCCTGCCTTTTATTACCCATACTGTCAAGTTGAAATCTTTTACAAGCACCTTACCAACATTTAACAAAAAACAAATGAGGGGTTCAATTTACACTCCTACAATGCAATTGCACAGGTTTTTTGTCCATTCCTTGAGGACATTATTCAACTGTTTAAACAGAAAATGTGTTTCTTTATTAAACACAAGATGTGTTTTTATAAAGGAAACAGAATTAATCGGGAATTACAATGCAGAAAAAGAAAACCAACAACAGTGTTTTGCAAGTTATAATAGCTCCTGGGTGAACAGCAAAATAATGGGTAGAGATAGAGAGAGGTTTGCCAGACGTTATCCAAATTGATGACACATTAGGCCTAGTCTGAGTGATTAGCCTGAAGCCAAATTGGATTGTAAAGAATAACCGAACAAGATAATCTGATCTTAGATTAGATCAGTAACATCTCTTTTATATAACTCCTACCCCTTATACTATTTTTGCCTACTTTCACAAAGTTTCGATTGTACCATTTTCATGTGATATTGTTTTGAAATGTTACATATACATGTATATAAGTACATGTTGTTTTTTTTCCCATATAAAGTAAAAAGGTAAATTTCATGCAGCTGGACCACGTGGTCCTAAGAATTAATGTTCCCATTTTAGTTTTAATGCATTTACTTTAGCATCACTCAAATTGTGCAGTGTTAATGCTCAAGTTCTGAACATGAAAATAGTCACTTTGGTTAGACTCAATCAACCAGATTTTTCAATTTTGCTATTTTGGGCCTTCTTACAGGATTCTGTAATTTTCTATTTAAATTTAGTGCATTTCCTGTGAGATTATGAGAAAATATGGTTGCACTGTTAGAGGAAACTATGCCTTGACCATTATACAACATGTAGGCCACTACACCCCCTTCAATGCTATTCCCCATAGTTTGGAATGTGAACAAGAACATTTCTTTTTTGAAGAATACTAAGTACTTCTCACACTAAATGGCACTTATTTTAACATTATCATGTACAAATATAATTATTCAGAATTACTCAGATCAACATTAAATTTCTCATCTCACAAATGCAGAATTAGGGAAAAAAAATTGTATTGATTTATTAATATTCTAGAATTATTAATGTCATCATGTGACATACTTTTAATGTATGTAATGATTTATAAATTTATGAAATGAAATGTTATTTACAGTGAAATAAATAATTAATTATCTACTCGACAATTACTGCATTATGAATAAATAAGAATGGCATACATGTATGCATCTGTGAGTTTTGTTAACTGTGTCCGTTAAATATTTCACTAAATTTGATGGGGAAAAAAAACACATTGTTTATTGATTATATTATTATTAACAAAATATTTGTATATTGTAACTTATCTAGAAAATTGTTGTACTCAGAAGTATAGTCTAGTATGGGTTTTACATTGCACCCACACAGTATACCTGGTTAATGAGGACACCAGCTTCACTGGTGTAGGAAGACCTCAGGTGCCCCTCTTTGCACTATTTCAGGCACAAATAGGCACCTGAGTAGAACTTTCGGGCACCTGTCTTAAATTATATGAATAAAATTTTTATTTTTTTTTTTTTTAATTTTAAATGACACACTGGAGGCATTTACGTTATTCTAGCTTTTTTTAACAATCAAGGGAGAATTGTTTCTTTTAATAATTGATAACCATAATAGTTTTTGTTAAGCAGTGGAGGCTTAAATTGAACTCCAATAAATTTTGTGAAATAATCTGTATTTGTTGTTGTTTTTTTAAATATGGAACAGTCAATGTTTTAGTTTGATCATCAGCATTGACTACATTTATTTAGATGTGCAGACCATCATTCTGGCATACCAAACACATTTTCTTGCCACCAGATGCTATGAAACAATAAATTTTATGCATTTTCTGTGCAAATTGCGTGCAGATTTTCTCGCAGTTTTACACTTACAATGTATTTAAACCCTCATATTTATTTAAATAAGGAAATATTTCGTTCTGTTTATCACATCTGCAGGAGATTAATTAAAAGTGATAATATCCTAAAATGATTACTTTTGCAGGAATACTTTGTTTTGCATGTTTACGGAAAAGTGAAGGCCAATTTACATCGCATGTATTCTCACGTCAGTGTTTTAATAACAATTTATTTTTTCTACAGACCTTTTCGTTGAACATTTTGGTAATGCCACCAACACTGGTTGGAATTTTGGAAAAAGCATCATAAAAAAGTCCTACTTTGTAATTTGCGAGTTACTTAAAAAAAAAAAACAAGTTGTTTCAAACAGCTGAATACATAATGAATAAAAGAATAGCTGCTATTGATAGCCTTTGTACTCCTACTTGTATAAGTAATTTCAAGAGATTTGATTTTGAAAGAAAATACTTCTTAAAAGAAAGTCAGCAACAACATTAATGCAGACTAATATTTGGGACTTAAAATAGATCCAGCCTAGGCCACCGAAATGTTGCGGTCAGCCATGAGACATTGTCACTGCAACAACTGATCTGAATTATAGTATCTTGATATTGATATTGAAATCGCCACAAATTACAAACATGAATGGAAAAGTCTAAATCAAAGAATTGGGCAAATCCATTAATCGAATTTTGCAAGGTAAAAATCAATTTATGCTGTAAGTCTGTACAGTAATTATGCTCTATAAACATGTATGATAATGATTCCTTTACATTACTGTAGATTTGTTTCACAATGTTACAGCCCATAAAAACGACTACAGAGACTGTACTTAGATATCATAGCAAGTAAATACCCGACATTTTCCCCCATGTGTAATAATGCTGCCGATTAATTAACGATAATTGATTAGTGATTGATAATTTTGGGTCACCTGGTGCATAGAGCATTATTTCGAACCATTTAGGAGTAAAATCAGCTCAAATTGCGTCCAATCATCATGAAGATAGTGAAAGCTCGTTGTGATTAAATGGTGTTCAATTATAATCTGTATTGGTCTAGATGTCGATGGAAGAGATCTAGTCTACGTTAGTTCTGTGTGACAAGTTTTTGTCATATGATCAATATTGTTGTAAGGGGCATTGATTTGTGTGCTTTTTCGCCATTGTTTTGATGTTGATAACTTTTAAAGGGAGTCATGTGCTTGACAGTCAATATGATAAGATTACAGTCTTATCAAGTATGAGAAAATAATGTTTGCTGCTTTCTGGTGGTCCTGACTGGTGTAGAATTTTTATATTGATACAGGTTAATTAGAATTGAAAAACTAAAGTTTTCATTAAGTTAGGAAATTTGTTATTCATTGAATGCAATTTATTTTGTGTCTTTGAAATTTTTCTTGTAAGGTCTTAGTTTAGTAAAGTTTAGTTGAAACCTATTTATATCAAATGGATTGCGAAACAAGTTCTTGCAACTCACTACTGAGTCTGTTTCCTTGAACCAACCATGCAGTACTGGTTTCATTAGTGTCATATGAAGAAACATGGTCATGAGCCGAGTAGAGCTCAAACCCATTATCCCTGGTTCACCATTCTCCTTTATATAATATTAAGATCTGTATCATCAACATATTATTTAAATCATTGGAAAATTTTGAACGAGTATAGATCCGTATAATTGTGCAGTCTGACCAGGCTCAACTTTGTTGGCTACCTAACATCTAGTCCAACTTACATTAAACGTGTCAAAGAGAAGTCGAGACAAGCTTTTTCTTTGGACGGTTTCACAGTTTGAAAAAAATAATCAGTAAAATAAGGCAACCTAACCTCATATTTCATCTGAATACTCCCAAAATTTATAATGAACTGGTCCGAAAATGGAAACTGGACACGTCCATTTAAACCAAAATCTAAAAACGGTGGCACCATTAGTCCATATTTTTTTGGCCATCTTCAGAACAAGGTACTTAAGTTCAAATATATCTTTTATGTAAGTATGGGGCACTAAAAGATAAGATCGAATAGCCTCTAGAATATTGCTATACCAAGAAAGAAAAAAGAAAATTCTGACTTTCAGCTATTTCAAAAATATGCAATGGTTTGGCAAAGATGAAGATATTATGCAGTCTTTATCTGTACAATTTCATAGCTTGCAGCCAATTATAAGCAATTTCTCCATCTTGTAAAAATTAAAGGCATACAATTGCTGGGAACCTTTGCCAATGAAAGCCGAAATAGAAATGTTTGTATATGTAGACTTAAAGGTGAGTCTGAGACTTTTACTGTATAGTTAAGTCCACCATTTTTTGTAACAATTCAAAGATGTTGACTGTGATTCATATAATATATATATTATAATATATAAATATATTTATTATTATTATTATTAATTCACTCAAGGATTATTATTACACGTTATTCAGAATTCAGCACTGGCCAAAAAGTCGGGGAAGGGGTGGTGGGGGTTACACAAACATTTCTGATTTGCCATAATATGGCTTCACAGTCCACAGAGTAAACATCATGTTGCATTCATTGTTGCTATATGTTAACCAAGTTTAATTCTAATTGTACCTAACAGAAAAAAAACCCCATGTGTAATTGCCCTATATTTGCAGATTTTCGGAGTATCTCAATTCTCAGTAAAATTTTATTATTTTGCGTAACTATTTCATTAGGAATGCTAACAGCGGACATTGCTTGATATGCTTTTAAAACAT
Organism: Ruditapes philippinarum; assembly: GCF_026571515.1. Taxonomy (NCBI): domain Eukaryota; kingdom Metazoa; phylum Mollusca; class Bivalvia; order Venerida; family Veneridae; genus Ruditapes; species Ruditapes philippinarum. Next base: position 689,852 of record NW_026852123.1, read on the forward strand.
TGTATATGGTCAGGACAAGCTGCACTGTATCACTCGATGATTAAATAACAATGTACTTATAATCCAAAATTAAAAAAATATATATAAATTGAGCAGTGAAAATTATAAGACTGGTATATTGTTTACAGACTGGTTTAAGGAAACACTGACTGATGATTCTTTCTATACTTAAGTCAAGCTTAAATTAAATATGTTTACATGATTATATTTGATGTCATAGATACAATTTGAGTTGTGCATTATTATAACATTATTGTATAACAAGAAGTCATGTCATGACTAGATCTATTGAGAAAATTAATAGAAAGGTTAAAAGTCTTCTAGTAAGCTAATATCATTTAGTTTTTTTAAAAATAATTTTAGAAGAAGAAAAAAAATCAACATATTTTTTTATTAAAGCCTGTTTTATAGCTTTAATATGTTGCTATGGTAACAGTGTCGACTGTAGAGACATAAGAAAATGAGTGACTTTGATTTACTACATTAAAGATCAAGCATTACTTTAAAAGGCATTTAATTGTTGGGTTTCATTCCTCCAACAGTTGCCACTTGACCTATACTGTGTTGGTGCGATGTAAAACTCTACCCAAGTGATGGTTATTTATTATATTATCATTCTTTGTAAAATAGCTGCACTACCCGAGTATAGTAAAGAGAGATTATTATACTGTTACAGATGCATTAAAGTGAAGGGCAGCATGGCTGAGTGGTTTATATGCCATATTTAAGAAATCTAAGGATTACTGGTCGACTGTATCTTCAAGCCTAGTCAGGCATGAAGCTGTTTCCGTGAGCAAGAAACTTTACGCTCATTGATAAGTAACTGGTTTGTTTATACAGAATTTATTTTATTAAATTTGATCGTAAAGAAAGACACACTTTTGAATCCGTCCCTGGAACCAACCAGTACAGAGCAATGAGTGTACAGTTTATTGCTCAAGGAAACAACTTGCCCTTGACAGGGTTTGAAACCCATGCGGCCAGTGATCATTTGATTACTAGTCTGATGCGTTAACCACTCAACCATGCTGTCAACCATGCTGTCAATTACTGGTTGACATGCTTCAAGATTGTGTTTTAATAAGCTTTTATATAAGTTTCCTACTTAATTGAGCTAAAACGAATTCTGTAGAAACTATTAAAGAAAGATCATCCTTTAATTTTGATACTAAACTGCTAAAAAATACGTGAATACAAGACTAAAATAATATTGCAAGAAAGGGGATTAACTTTATGCACTGAATTTAATCTATTAATGTCTCTTATTAAATTTCAATTTTGCTAGCTAAGTATTTTCTGCCTCTTTGCAAGTGTCTTACTTCTAAATTAGATCCCTTCAATGACTGTGAAATTGTTTGACAAGAGATTATGAGACTATATGAATTGAGTGGTCAGACAAAATTTCGTTCAATCTGCATCACAAAATAATGTGATATTGTGAGAGGTTCTATTTATAGATATTAATCAGTTTTTCAAGTGTCATCACCTAATGTTTTTTTTTCACTCTTCCTTTTGAAGAGTAGTCTCATATTCAGGTTGAAGACTGCTATTTAATTTTGATGTCTGTGATTCTTTGATTGATTTTGGCTCACCAAACTATTTTTGTATTGATATTTCATGGCACTTGTATTGTTCGTTGATTTGATTGCTATTTTGTGGGACCTAGTTTTCCATGCCACTTAATATAACTTAGATGATCGTGTTCATTATTATCAAATGCCAGAGTTTTCATACAGTATTTTAGTGAGAATCTGACTTAAGTTGGCTTAAGTGACCAGTGTAAGACAGTCTTTATCATTACTATATAAAAAGTAAAGCCTCAGTCTGTTTAAGATTGTATCGAGGGGTTAACCGCAAAACTGCAGTAACTTAAAGAAATAAAGGAGGACTAACAACAGTTTTGAGGTCAACCCTCGATATAAGAGGTTGGATATAAGAGGTTGTGGGTTCCATCACCAGCTAGATCTTATTAAGTGTCATGAAATAGACACCTTCGTTCATATTTATGAATTTATCATCTTGATCCAAGAGGTCCTGAACATTGAAACCTGAGAACCATCAAACTGACCTCAGTGTTTGACATTTTGTTGTGAAGTCTGACCAGACTCTGTAGTGTTGGCTGACCATCTTCAAATTTTATCTCAATATCCCAAGAATTGACAACTGAATGATGGACAAGTCAATTTAAGAAATGATTTAATAAGTTCAGTATATTATTTTGAGAGTAAAGCCTTTATTATCATGCAATATATTAGATTTTTGAAGAATAAGCTAAAATCAAATTGCTTCCCATTACTCAATTTATTAAGATCTGGGTCATGAATACATGTAGTTTTAAACATATGTTTTCTTACTTATTTGTTAGTTTAATGAAATTGTTGGGAAAAAACATCAGGGAGTCTCTTATCTGGTATTTTCACTTACAAGAAAAGGTTAAAGGAAAAGCTGTTCCTGTTAATCGGCACTGAAGGCAGATAGGCAGATGGTCATACCAGTGATATCAATAATTATGTTAGTGCAAAGATATTGGTGATGGTTCATTACATAAATTTTTACTATGGAAGGAAAGAGAAAGGAAACAAGGGAGAGCAAGTTAAATAAAGGTGTTACTTATAGTATACTCACTCACTCACTCACTCACTCACTCACTCACTCACTCACTCACTCACTCACTCACTCACTCACTCACTCAATCAATCAATCAATCAATCAATCAATCAATCACTCAAGGGAGAGCAAGATAATTAAAGCTGGTACTTAATTACTCACTCAGTCAATCAATCAATGAATAAACAATCAATCAATCAAGGGAGAGCAAGTTGAATAAAGGCCATACATGTAATAATTAATCACTCACTAACAAACTCAAAGGGGGAGCAAGTTAAGTAAAGACGTTACACTCACTCACCAAAAGCAGCCCCCAAAAGAACATATAATTTACAGACTTACAACTGTTAGATTTTTAAGAACAAAGATGAAGTTAGTGGAAATTACAAGTCAGTTAACCAACCTGTTGATATCTTTCTCAGACGAAATGGAATCAAAAAGGGATGCTTTGCCATGCCTTATCTCTTGTTAAAGAAGACAATTCTGTTATGTCAGTCAATGAAGCAAATGATTTAGACAGAATCTACATGTATGTGATATGAATACACTCAAGTCATTGACTTTCTTCTCATTACACCTGGGTATCAAAAATACACTTTTTCATATTTTCTTTTTGTCTTACTAGAACTACATCAAATTTATAGCAAATACTTGAATTAACATAATCATATTAAAATACATCGTAAATCAGAATAAGATAAATTGAATTGTGAATTATTCTAATTCCTGAAAAGTCTTGTTTTGATTGCAGACTTGAAATTGTATGTTTTGAATGTGTCTTTCAAATGTTCAATTATTATATGTCTAGAGCTACAAGAATTTGATTTATTTAGACTGGATATATTATGTATCTTTATAATAAATTAAATTAGTCTATTATTAATTTTCCTTAGCCTGTGTTTAGCATTCAGGAGTCTAAGTCATCAGGACAAAAATTAACATTTAACCCCTATTCTCTAAGTATCTTAAATGGACTTGTCCTTTAGTTATGGGCATAACCATTCATTATTTTAAGGGAAAATTTCAAAATATTCACTAAGCAAATAGCAAACAGCTAGTGCAGACTTATAGGAATCGGATGGCACAGAATATGTAACTATAATGCACCGGTTGCATGGGTAGATCGAATAGATTCAACAAGCTAATTTAAATGTATGCCATATATTTAATTCATATAAATGTCTAGTCCAGATATTTAGATGTAAACCATGGATTTGAAGCTACAAATGTATTTTTTACATTGGCTATTTTTAACATTCCGATAAATGTTAAACTGTAAAAAATTAAGAATAAAGGCTAAGAAATATGTGGCTTAAATGCCTGCAATGTTGCGACCATTGCACAGCAAACAGCAATGTGCCCTGAGTCTCTACACTACATGTTAGCGGCTCAAATTTTATAATTTAGTGAATGAAAAGTAAAAAAGTCTTCTTTGCACATACAAAAAATCAGCTTCAATGAATTTAATGATATTACAAGCGTAAAATTCTCTATTTAACAAGTGCCATTGTGAAAGGATGAGCACTTGTTTACTCTTCTAGCTTCTGAATTCAAGCCATTCCATCTAGAAGATTAAAGAATGCTAGCTTCTATTTATTAGACTACACAGATTTTCTAGATTACTTAATTCGTATATAGCATTCCTTCCAGCAATTTTTTCTATTTAATCAAGCAAATTTAATGACGGGAAATTCTACTGGTCTTAATATCGGGGATATATTGCTCAGGAACTCTTATAAATGAATAGAGACCGAACAATGTGTACATTTGCATATTCTGATAAAGAAAAATCTCGCTTGTCAATCAATATGGGCAAGATTGTCAAACGCTTTGATATAGGTTTTCCAGTTTTTTTTGTAGTATAACATGTAAGTCAATGTTGTCCATCAGAGACAGTTATTACATTACATATATCGCATTATTTGACACTAAGATGATGCCGGGTGATGTCCGACGCTGAATGTCAACTGAGAGATTACGACTCTCGACTCGCGTTTTATTGATTAGGTTCAGAAATGGGAAAAACAATTACTGTCTGTGATTGCCAGCAATAGTCATGCTGATATCATTATGGGTTTTTCAAATCAAATTTTTCCAATTTATTTCCTGACCTTATCTGTTGGGCAAATTACAGAATAGACGCCTAAATAACTGATGGACATTTTGTCAGTTGTCAGCAGTTTTCACTGATTAGTGTACGAACATAGAATACTGGGTTTATATTTATATTTAACGATGGATATATTTGGACAACATTATATCTGTATTGTATATATAATGCAGGATTCCTGAGCTTAGCAGTGTATATATAAAGATAACCTTTTTAAAATGTCCAAGAGGGCTTCATGAACTGATCCTGTTGTTGACTGTTGACTGTTGGCTGGTTTTGGTCGCAAGTGAAATGTACTTGTAGATTTAGGGGCAGTGCTACACCCAGAAAAGTTGGAAAATGCCAAGAAATTGTTGGTCAGTTTGACATTCATTCAAACAGCCAACAAAAACGAAAAAAAAAAAAGAAATTAATAAGATTATGATAGGGGTAGCTAGGCTTGTATGGTATTTTTAACTTGTTTTCTTTAAAAAATTCTGCCAACTTAAAACCTGAAATCCTATATGAAACCTAAGTGAGCTCTATATTTAGAATTATTAGCTGTTCTGAAAGAAATAATGATATAAAAAAACAAATATTCCTAATATTCGAATAGTCCATCTATATTGATGTCTAGACGATAATCTTTCATTAAAAGCTGCCTGCAAAACTGCAGCTTTTTTTCTTGTGTGTGATAAGGGTTAATAAAGTTAATGATGACAATTTTAGAGAATAGCCACCCACGTAATTGTTATATTACATTATACATTGTATTATACGATAAAACAATACACACTGAAGCATCACTCGCTATATTAAGAGACTGTTTATAATCTCTATCAGTGAAAAGTGCCAAAATGAAGACAGGAATTTACATGTATCATGAAACAACAACATGTTGTTGTGTTATGTCAACATTTTGAGTACTAAATTAGAGAAAAGTAAATTTTTTTTGAAGTTTTTTTCTCACAGCTAAAGAAAAAAGCTGATGTCAGGAGTGTACCTAGTGCGTGTTGATCTTTAACTCTATGAACAAGTTCGTAATATGTTCATTCAGCATTTCCGATGACCTTTATTGAATGTTGCCCTTTTCACTATATACAGTATATGTATGAAAAACAAATATGTGCAGAAATAAAATATGATACCAAAAATCAATAAGTAAAGGCGATCCCTCAACTTCATGAATTCCACAGTGTTATGGTGAAAGTTGCAGGCTTTAAACCAGGGTTAGGATCTTGATGGTACCATAACATTTTTCATGTGAAGAAGCAATCCATTGAACAAATGGGAAATTTGTTGTACTAATTAGGCCACTGGTTACATTGTACCTGAAATATTAGAATAGTTCGAGGAGCACCCATGGTCCTCATTCACCAGTGTAAAGCTGGAGAGTTGGCATTTATGTCCTATTTGGTGTGCCTTGAAAACCAACCTCTAGCATTTGATATACATATTAACTCTTGTCATAAGAAGGATCTTTAGGGAAAATTTTTGTTATCTGGTATTTATAAGTGAATAGGGAACAGTGCAGACCATGTCAGATCAGGCAGCATGGATTTGTCAACTGATAATGGTCAGCACTGGCTACAAGAGTTCTATCGGTTTCTGCCAGCAGGCTAAAGGTTGCTATACATTGCAGCATTCAGTTGTCATTTTTATTTGGATTTTTTTAAAATCCTTCCTTTTTTTTTCTCCCAGCGAACTTCATTAGACGTTTTGTGAAATTCAGTGGCAGATATTGCCTTCTGGGGAAAATTACTGTGAAAGTGTTAAAGTGAGTCTCTCTATACACCTGATGTCTTCATGAAGTCTAAGTGCTGAATATGTATTGATTTTTATAGAGAAAATCAGCAAAAGACAGGAAAATTGTAATGGTAGCTGTGGACAGATATGACCCAATATAGGGTGGATTTTAATAGCTACTAAGAAACTGTTTTGTTTTTTTTATTTTATAAGTGTCATTTGGAAAATGACCGATAGAATTTTTTTTGTCTTGAACGATCAGTAATAATGTCATGTGAATTTACGGACATAAAAGTGCACAAACAATGTTTCCAATGGAGGATTTTAACGTGTGTGAAGGTTTGGCTTTACATATTAAGTGATATGGTGTCAGTTTACACGACTTGATTTTAGTTTTATGTTTAAATATGTTGACGGTTATGAGGTTTTGTTTAGGAACTGGTTATAAAAACCGGTTTTCTTAACCATCCTTCAGTTCTTTACCGTGATTCAAATTCTTGAATAGATGAGTTTTGATGATAACTATTTGTTTGTAATGAAAATGTATACTGTGCTTATTAAGTTATAATATATGCTTGTGATTTTGTATTATAGAATTCTGTCCGGCATTGTACATTTCAACAGCTTGGTGTGAAAGGGTCTTAACTCCTTTAATCCATATGAGTTACATTGCACCAAGCCCTGGATTTGCATGTGAAAAAAGCTTAGTGTTAATAATCAAGCAGGGCTCTTGCGGCTTAGTGGTTAGCACAATGGGACAAGTAATCTTAAGGACTGTTGTCCTTCTGAGTTCTACACCACTGTTTGAAGCAAACCGTTGTTTCCTTGAGCAAAAAACTTGTTGTTTAGTACTGGTTGGTACCAGGAACAAATTCAAAAAGGTTTCTGTAAGCTTATACCTTCTTGCACAATCGAACTAAACTAAATTCTGTATAACTAATTGCCAGTTGTACTCAATAAACAACTTGTGATTTATAAGTTGTCAGAGGATCATTGTGATGGTTTTAGCTTGGTTCATAATTGTTATAATTCTTAAGGAAGTGGAGACTGTTTTGCTCTTGGTTGAACCATTCTTGTTACTTTTATATTGCGATATCATCAGATTTTATTCATCTTTTCTAATTGTACCCATCTAAGGGTCTATAATGTAGTGGACAGGTGAAAGTCAAAATAAGTTTACATTTTGCCATAATCGATCTTTTCAATTTCATAATTTACTTGGTATGAAGGATGAATAGCAGAAAATAACTCACATGGCCCAATATGAGCATAATGTCACTTTAGATATGTTATTAAAAAAAAGAAAAATATGCTCCAAATAATCGTCAAATCAAAGGAATTATAAGGTGAAAAATGAAATTTGCTGATGTTAAAAAACATAAACAATAAGGAAACCCCTGCAATACCTCTAATCTATCAGTTCCCTGTCTAAACATAACCTAATGATTTGTTTCCTGGTTTTCTATTTTTAGAAATGAACATCACTAACACCTTAAAATAGCACTGGAAGATTTAGGCTTATCAGTAATATGATGCACTTTTTCAAGATAAAATTACTGAAATACTTACTTTGAAACAACACAGAATTGTTATTCTAACAAAAAGTAAAATCTGAAGGCCGCTTTAAATTGTGTGAGAATGTTTCACAGACTGAGTTGTTGTTTTGTATTAATGAACTGATTCTTATAGCAAAATTTGAACTAAATCTAGAAAGGAAAAAATGCAGTACTGTAATAATGAATTAAAATGTTACTGTGCATAAAGATATAAAAAGAGTGGTTAAGCTTTCAAAACAGCATAAATTTCCTCATTTTATCAACACACTTTGATATGGTATAAAATTTAAATGAAGTACCGAATTTATCCAAGAAACAAATTACTAGTTTGCATGCTGTTTGGCAATTTTCTCTTTTGCATAACAGATGAAATCTATTGCGTATCTTTAAAGCTTTTATGTCACTAAAAGTCTTATGCTGAGTAATGTTGTCACTCACTTAGGCAACTTTGAATAAATTTCAAGGAAGTGCATACAGAATATATTTACATTTACATATTCTCATAAAGTAGTATGTTCGAAGACTTTCTTATTTATAGAATGTTAAGGAATTTTTTATATTGTAGAAAAACAAAAGATCATTAATCTCAGTGGAAGTGAAATTGATTATTATTAAGTTATATGAGCTGAAAAAAATCACAATCGTTTTTCATTCTATATTATAATGTTACAGAGTCTATAATACCAATAACCCCACCACCTCATACTTTGAACCTATCCTCATGAATATTAGGTAGAGCCAGTCATGTGTATTCATGTACTCATTTATTCATTCATTCACTTATTCATTCACTTATTCAGTCATTCACTTATTCATTCATTCATTCTCTAATCATTCATTCAGAATTATTCTTCATGCTTCATTTAATAAACAATAAACATAAATCAGTAGGATTAATTCGTTCATTCGTTCATCCGTACAATTCATTTTGATAATGAATATAATTTATAATTATTTTTTTCAGGGGAAAACCATGAAAGACCATCTACAAATTCCAGCCCACCATCAAACAGCGTATACCAAAACACAGCCAGCAAACCGCCAGAGCCTGGTGGACAGAGGCTCGGACCCGGTCCCACCACAGTTCCCACACAGATCCCACAACCTGGCGGTGGTGGGCTCAATTTTCAATCTCCAACAGATGCCAAACCGCTCAGTCCTGGTTGGAGTGCTGCGATAGCAGCCGCACAAGGAGCTGCAAACATGACGCGTAAACGACAAAACAGAAAGCAACAAAATCAAAATGTCCGCCCTGTGCGGGCACTATGTTGTCTCAGCCTTACAAATCCAATACGCAAATTGTGTATACGGGTAGTGGAATGGAAATATCCTTTTTTTTTAGACAATTAAGATATTTAAAATTATTAATGCTTATCTTAATTGCTAAAAAAAATTTTTAAATGGTAGGAATTAAAAGAACACAACTGAATGATGGCTAATTCTATTTCGTCAGATGGAAAGTAAAAAATTGAAATGGTTTCTGCATTATTTCAAGTGATTTGTCAGTGAATCATAGCCTCTAGTGGTGATTTAGTTGCAGGCAATCTAGGCCTTTGTTAAAGAGAGCATTTCTTTTAGTTTGATTAATTGTTTATTAGAAATAATTACATTTGGTTTTTTGTAGCTTAGGACGTTGATCCAATTATTTTTCAAAATTTGAAAAAAACAAAAAAAAACAAAAAAACAATAAAAGATGTTGCATAAAAATCAATTTTGATACAACAGGCTTGTATGGTTTGTTAAAATGTAGTTGTAGAAAATCATACTTTAGGAATAGAATGTGATTACTAAATTAAAAATACATGATTTAAGAAACATTTTAGATTTTTGACAGCATTTGAGCCGTGCCATGACAAAACCAGCATAATGGGTTTGCGACCAGCATGGATCCAGACCAGCCTGCGCATCCGTGCAGTCTGATCAGGATCCATGCTGTTCGCTTACCAACCCTATTACAAGTAGAGAAACTGATAGCGAACAGCATGGATCCTGATCAGACTGTGCGGATGAGCAGGCTGGTCTGGATCCATGCTGGTCGCAAACCCATTATGTTGGTTTTGTCATGACGCGGCTCATTTGTTTCTAGGACGCAATTATATATTTATTATCAGGTTACTAGGGCAGCAGCCACTGTGCAGCACCAGCTTGTAATTCATTCCATATCTTCCCATATTAATTTGATAACTCATGAAATATTAAACAACAGATAAATACAGGATTTCCCAAAAAATGTTACAAATTTCAGTAGGAATTTTATTTCTTTCCTATTCCTGCCTATAATTTTTGTTAGGAATTTTATTTCTTTCCTTAGATTCCTGCCTATAATTTTTGTTACATTCTGTTGAATGAAGATTTAATGTCTAGTTGATGTACAGGTAATCTTGGGGCATCTATCATGGCTGATTGATTTAGGTGGCACACTTCAACTTTCTTGCTATTTACGGCTATAAGTTCAAATCTTGCCATTGGGTTGTTGAAGTAAAGGTCAAGGTGATTCTAGTTGTTGAAGTAAAGGTCAAGGTGATTCTAGTTGTTGAAGTAAAGGTCAAGGTGATTCTAGTTGTTGAAGTAAAGGTCAAGGTGATTCTAATGTCTTTTTTGGTTCACAGAAGTAAAAGTTTGTAGAATCACTAGGGCATAGTTATTTCAAAGCTTAAGGCAATGTCCTTATGTATTCATAACTTTTAAGAAATGTAAAAAAACTTTTAAGAAATGTTAAAAGATGGGATCTAGGAGATTTACCTTCTGTTTTTAGTCACATTTGTATGATTTTCCAATTTCATGGTGCACTACCAGTAACAATTAGTCAACCTGATAAGCTTATTTTTAAAGTTGTAGCTGAAAGACTTTGTTTGTATCCCTGGATTGCCTTGAAAAAAAAACAAAATATCATTAATGCCATAGTATTTGCTAGTATGAGTTGCAGAAGACATATTGCTCTCCTTAAGCAGTGTTATTGTAATTCATTTGTATAGAAAACTAATATTTATATATCTTACAGATTTAATTAGTTAATGAAATATGACTATTTTTATATTAATAACGTTAATACAGATTTTCCTTAACGAGTGATCACGCCTTTTGAATACCTGATTCTAGTGACTATATTTGCCAACTGTATAGCCCTAGCGGTTTATACCCCATATCCTGCATCTGACACCAACGAAGTCAACAAGGCGCTTGTAAGTATATCAAACTTTGTCTTAACTTTCTTATAACCTGAACTGAACAAAAGTTTATAATTACTTGCCCCTCACTACATGGATTCTGAATTGCTTTAGAAATACACACAAAGTTTTTCGTGCAAGGAATCCAGCTATCTCGTGTGAGCTTTCATGCCGAAGGCCCATGGCATTGAGTTCCAAGATCTTGCATGAGGAGCATCAGAGCTGTTTCCTCCAATAGTTGAGCAGGAGGGTAGTCACATGACCATTACCTGAACATAAAAGTTATTGTGTGAAATTGTTTCCTCATGATTTTATATACTTGAATATAATTATTTGTAAAACTCTTCTGATATACATGTACATACAATTCTGACTACAACTCAGTCAAAATGATAGAGTGATCCATTTGAAAGCTTAAGAGTGTGAATTATGGAAAATGTTCCTACATTCAAGCTCCGATGAGGGGTGAGCTTTTAGGATCGTTTAATGTCCGTCGTCAATTGTCAGCAAACTTGGTCAGGATGCTTGTCTAAACTTGGTCAGGATGCTTGTCTAAGTAATTGCTCTGATGAGTTCGATGGGTCAGGTGAGCGATCTAGGGCCATCTTGACCCCCTTGTTTTTTTCTTCTTCTACCCTACCCGTAATTGGTCAAGAAAGCTACACTTTAAATTATGGGCAATGGCTTATTTACGCTTCAGTGGAAAGGAGTGACCATGTGACTAAGGTTTCAGTTTTCTTTAATTAAAGTGCGTCTCACGCAACTATAGTCTTATCTATCATGCTAAGTGTACATGTGAATCAGAAAGCTTTTGCAAAAATAATATCATATTTGCCTGTCTAAACTGTCTATAGAAAGATGATTATGGTGACGTATTTTATAGAAGGTTAAATTTACTGGGTAATATGATTGATCCGATAATTATTCACAGATGAGTTGAGCAGTTGTAAATCGACTGTAATGTATCAGTTATTATTGATTACGAGCCTCAGTTCTGATTTTTGAATTGTAATATCAATTTTTTAGAATTTTTAATTTTATATGAACAAGAGTGTTCCGCAAGAAAGCTTTTAATGTTCTAGCCAATATATAATACAAGCTCACATTGGAGTTTCAGGACCTATTTTAGGTAACGATAGGTGGAAGCAAATTTCTCCCAATTTAAACATTTGTGATTTCGATATTTATATTTTACATTTACTTTGTTGTCGTTATATTCATTTGACCTTGCCAAGATTAGATCCACTATTTACAATCAACAAAATTACAATTTTTACCAAGAATGAAATGAACAAGAATGACTTGGTTGGAAAAGCTCTCCTCAGTAATTTCCAAGGGATAAGTCGGGATATTTTTATCTGGTGCCTTGATTTACATAGAATCTACATACATTTAACCAATCAAGCGGACAATGTTTTCTATGATGGTTATAAATTGTTTCTCATAATTTGTTACAGGCCATTTGTCACTTATGCAGATCTACACAGTTTATGTCTGGTTCATTTAATCCAATCAGGGATATAGCACGAAAGCACCGTTAATAAGCCGTGTTCCTGCTATGTAAAAGATATTTTTGCCTATATATCGACAATATGATAAAAGACAGAAGATAAGAAAAAATGGAGACCTACCTTATCTTTGCCTTCCGTCTGGTTGACAATTTTCTGGTTTTTTTTATACAGACAAATCTGGAGAATTTTCAGAATAATTCCTGGTAAAGGTTTTTGTAATATGTTTTTCTTGGGATAGGGCTTTCTTGGGGTCAACAGGATTGAAATAATTTAACTGGTTAGTGGTCTGGTAACTAACAGAGGCATTAGCTGTGCCAGATCATGGGCCTTATTTACGGCTTTCCTTAATTATAACTCGAAGATAAATAATCCTGATATGTTTTGCCTTGTCAGGCAAGGTCTGGTAGATCAATATATATAACTCCTTGTTTATATTTTTGAAATGTAGATCAAATATACTTCAAAATAAAAAAAATAAAACAATCTACGTTTTTACAAAATAAACATCCATTTTATCAGTATGGATAGAGCAAGGACAATTTCACCATTTGTTTGGATGTTTTTCCAGACATGAAAATAGAATAGTAGATGTTATTTTAAGATTTTAAGATCTGCTCCCACTGTTTCAGAAGGCTATTGTTTAGCTAGACATTGTTGAAATGCTGGCTGCAGCAGACACATAAAAACTGCTTGTATATGCTGAAAACCTCAGGTATTTTAAACAGATATCAATAAGAATATTGGCCATTTTTTCCTGAGATTTTACAATGTTTTCAAGAGTGAAGGCCAAAATGCCAGACAGAAAATATACAAGGTATATGGTACATGTAGTATGAGAACTCTTTTAGTTAACGCAGTTTCCAACCTCTAACCCTGACAGAACACTCGTAATGCCTGCCTATATGGTATTTTTTCTGGTGGCAAGAGTAAACAAATCTGAGGGCAGCCGCACAACAAACACTTGTAGCACCTATGATAACTGTTCAGAGCTTTGCCGGCTGGTACACACATGCCATTCACTATTTTTGATTGTGTTAAATTGATATTGCCTGACCAGTTAATATCCCTGGTATGCTGAAGCAAACTTCTTATCATGCTCCAAAGTTCTTTAAACTGCCAACAAATTATTAAAGTCATTCCTGGAAAAATTGCACATAGAAGAACCAAATGATTTATGTTGAAAATTTGAAGCTGAACTTTTATTAAAGGAGCTCAACTGGGTAAAAAAGCCTACATTTTTTTCATAGATCAAGTGAAACATGTAAAATGAAAAAATCTGCAATGGATAAAAAAGAGATATGCTCAGAATTAAATTGAATACCATTTTTTTATGCGCTTCTATGCCCAATTGAAGTGAAATTTTGGTCATTTTGTACTATAAAAATGAATATACTGGAAAAACAGAATAAATAAGGGAATGAGCTGAAAATTTGCACACAAGTTATTGGTTCAGACGTACCGGTACATCAAATAATACACAAATCTCTGACACTTAATATGTCCGATCATGCCAAGTCAAAGAACTTCAATAGAGTCCTTTAAAGATAAAGTTACTGAAACAAACAAAAATATAAACTAACATTATGGCTTGTTTCCAAGATATTTGAATTTTATTAGCCTATAAATAGCCGTAAATCACACGACAAATGTAATTATGAATATGGAAATATAGACCGATATCTAATTTAGCTGAAGTGTGAAAATAGCACTAAACCTTCTTTCAAGTGAACAAGCCTGGAGGGTCATTTACCTTGCAGAATACTTTTATAAAGGTGTACTTCTGTAAATTATTCAGCATATAACTAAAGGAATGACAATCCAATTAGAAGAAGCATGTAAATAAAACACAGAAGATGCTTGTGTTTATAATTTCAAATTTTTCTGTACTTTTGTCTATTCTACATGTTCTTTGGCAAGACTCGATTGCTTTGAAGTCGGCATGGGTTAGTCTACAGATGCGAATGTATATTTCTATAGGAAGAATGGAGAAAGGAATGTAAGAACTGTTGATTCACAGACAGGATAGGCATTGATAAAACTTGGAAAGGCGAACAATCTGTGCATGAATAATTCTTTACCACAATATGTTTAGATATGATGTTTCCAAAATGTTCTGTCTGTGTGATAATTCTTGGCATGCAGCTGACGGGATTATCTACCCTGAATTATTGATTTCTGTTTTCCGGTTAATGGTAGAATCTGTTTGTTTTTTTGCAAACATTTATCATGTTGTTAAAGGTTTTCATGTGTTTGTGATGATTATAAAGGGTAACGGTTTCTCATCGGTTTCTCATCACTGATACAGACATCATGTGGCATATTAATAGTCGGTCACTTGAGGAAAAATTGGTTATTACCGGTGAGTTATCCAGGAAAGCCAGTAAAGTGAACTGACTGCAGAAATATGACCAAAACTGTGTTGAAATTAGCGTAATACTCCCCAACCCCCCAACTTTGGGCAAACAAACATTAAAAGGCAAGGTGGTACAACAATGTTATTAAATCTCATTTAATTAGGCAGAGGCCTTATCCCCTTGATTTTGGAAAAAATTGCCGCTAAACTTATTTACAATTTATGCATAAATTTATATTCACAAACATTTGAAGTCATGAAAAAAGAAGCAACACATGTTTTTACGTCACACCTCGACTTCTGTACACCTAAATTTAAATTTAGGTGTATATATAAGTCCAGGTGGATTTCACGTGATACGTAATTACGTTATTATACTATGTGTATATAGTTTATATTACTTTAAAGTAAAAAAAAGTTTTCCTCGATGAAAGGCGAAAGTTTTTTTCCTGGTTCGTTATCATCAATGCAAGGAAACAGTCTGTGACTGATTATAATTTTTTATGCACTATCTATGTCTGACCTAAATATTGTCCAATATTGAATCAGTTACACAGAGAAAACATTGTGTATTACATATGACAACTATGTGTTGTTGTTTTTTTTTCCTCTCACTCACTCTGGCTCTATTACATGTGTACCTTATTACCTTCTCATATAGTGATAGTACATGCAAGTCATATGGTTTCCATTGACTTTAATGTGTTTTTCGTGCTTTTTGTAGGTGGAACAAGTTTGTCTAACTTATAACTCTGCAATTACACTAATTTTTTTCTCTGGCAACATAAATGTTTTGTCCTTACAACAATGTCGGTTTTACCAGAATGTAAGCAAATTTTGACATGAGTGTTTTTTTCCGGTATCTGTTATTCTTAATATCTTCCAGTTTATAGTGGTTTACTCATATTATTATATACCATTGCAAGTTTGTTAAAATTCTGTTCCCTTTTGTTATCAATTTAACACTCTTTTTCATAGTACCTCATCCTGAAATATTTGGTGTGTTGCTCTTTGCCATAGATATCTGCACTTGGTAGGAGTTTTAAGCTAAGTAGGTCAAGGTCTCTGAAGCTAAAAATAGATTTTCCTACAATTCCCCAAAGTTATTATTAGACAGTTATTTTTAATTTTGTTAAAAGAAGAGACATCAGGCAGCATCAATCAATGTTTAACTCAGTTATCCATATTGCAAGTCTCGTCATTTAAGCATGTAAGATAAATTTTTAAAAAAACTCATTAAAGGCATTTTTTTAGAAATTTGTTTGTTACTGGGCAGATGTGTGTCAGATTGTAATTTAGTAACCTTTCCTAATACAATCTTATTAATGTAGATCAAAATGCTTTTTTCCCCCCAGACTTCCACTTAATCATTTTTGCATATATGAAAACAGAATTCCATGCATTGTATAAAGTATACTTGATAAAAGATGCAATTTCCATGGTACAATCTATGTGATACATTATCCATGGCAGTTTAGCCCCAAGGTTTTTAAATCATCTGATTTGTGATTAAGTTTTTCTTAGATGATTTCAAAGCTTGAACCCTGCAGCGTCAGTTCCTGTATTGTAACATCAAAAGAATCAATTATTACAATCATTTAAATTGGAAGTACGAGATAACCACAGAAAATATCGCAAAAATGATGAAAATTGATGAAAATCGTGTTTCCATGTTGCTGCATTTGTTTCTTGCTTTTATATTGATACCATGCCAAACCATAGCATTTTATTACTCCGTAGACTCCGCACACTCTTTAATGTTGTTAATAATTCATGATTTCTATTGTACTTCCCTTCAACATTTCCCCGAAAATGAGCAATTAACTGTTTTAGGGCATTTTACTTTTATCCCAGTACAAAATGAATACTAACTGATACTACTAACTCAGTTTTTCTTAGACTGCAACTTGAGCTTCTTCTGACAGCATGAAATATATTTTATTTAAAATTTCAAATTTCTGTGACTTATAATTGTCAAAAACTCTACTCCCTCCGCCCTGTTTTATTTTGGGTGTTCATGTTACAAAAACCAATTCTTAGAGAATCTCTACAAAGAAGGTGTCAATTGGTCACCTATAAACGGTCTTACAAGGGACGATAAAAGGTCTTGTTAAGAATTTCCTTTTAAATTCATAAAGATGTATATAATGCTTCAATTCTATTTGTCTGGCTTAAATGTATACAAATATGCTGGTTAGGTCTTTGAGACGGTTTTTATAGAAATTTTCTGTTTCCTTAATTACATACAAATTATTAATTGGTCATATTAGGTCTTTTAAAATAGCTTCTGTTTCTAAATATGATTTTAAAAACCCTAAATGATAGGTTCTTCAAGATGTTATATAATCTTAACATAGTCTGTGGCACCAATTATATGTACACATGTTGTTGGACTGGTTCCAGTAGTTTCTACCGTTTTTGCATGTTTGATGAATGGTGTAAGAGAATTTTAGTGTCACAGTCTCAAAATATGTCTGGCATCTGTGAAAAATATAAATATTTTGGTGTCTGGACTACAGAAACACATTTTCAGCAGAGCTGATTTGTTGGCGACGCCGGTGAGCGGCGTCGTCTTATATGGAATGCTTTTTATTTTTGCCTATGGAAGGAGCTGTTATTATTAGCAGTTAATTTCATGTTGAGTTAATTAGATTTATTTTGATTCGTAAAAATCAAGTAAACAAATATGTTGTTATATTTGTATTTAATAACTTTATATAAAAAGCATGTGCATTGTGATATTATTTTTACGAAATTGCAGGCTCAGTTTAACAGCTTGTCCCTTAGTTTTATTGACAATACTAAAACCCGGATTTCGAATATCGTTGTGGTCTACATTGATGCCGTATCCATTCGTTAATTCATTTATATATTTTCAAAATGTTCTTACAAGAAGAAAGTTCACCTGCAAATGAGTATAAGGATAGGTAATGGACTGTTGTTAACGATTATCCTATTGATTTTATCCATATTACGTTGATCTGTTGCACAGAATGGTTGTTTTTACAAAGTGTACCAGTATCCGGATGTTGAAAGCTATCCGATTTTCTGCAATAACTGATGGTCATCTATTTTTTTATGAATACTTTACCATTAATTTGCATGGCTTAATAAAACTGACTGAGCCTGCAACATTTCGTAATTTTAATGTTTAGGGTGTTCTTTTGGGTTTCAGGTTTTCTCTCTTTTAAGGGGAAGTAACTCATGTTTACTAAATTATTTGTTCTTTTCTGTCTACTCTATATTTAGTATTACTTACTATTTTTTGTTTTTTTTTATAAAATTTACCAGTTGTAAGGTCATCAAAAGCAGAGAGGCCCTGATGAGTGAATATTGATACATATTTTTACTGGCTTGATATACCCTAGACCAGATTTTTCTAGTTTGTTCAGTTGGTACATGTACATACCTATAGGTATTCTGCTAGAGGCATCTTCTAATCACTATGTGAAATTATTATTTTCTATGTGTTTGTATATGAATTGTTACTAAAATAACCTTTGGTAAAAATGAAAGGTAGAATATTTAAGCTATACATATAGGTGCTCATTTTAAACACTTGATTACATTATATGCAGTTAGTTATACATTGTATAGTAAAGTCTAATGGAAGGTTAAGAGGGACAGTATTTGTTACTGTTAGAGATATGCATTTAATGTTTAGACACTAACACAACTTAATCTGTATCACATGATATAGACTATTTGAGATTTTTTTTACTTTTATACTATACAATATCATAATTGTTTTCTTTCTACAAGATTATGGATTCCTGTTAATAGGATGTAATATTTTTTTTAATGGAACCTGAGAATTATTAATGTAATGTGCATACAAGTGTATCATAGTATATGGATATAATGTGCATTTCTGTATTTAAAGACTTACAGTTATGATGGATGAGACTTGCATTTAAATTTATAAATGATAATACATGTATTGATCAGTCTACAGGTTATAGTTGTTTATACCCAGTGTTAGCTGGCTAATAATAGTATCTATAACAGAGTTTATATATTCTACTAGATTTTGAATTCCATCCATTAGTACCAATGTTAATGTTAGGATTTCATATTTATTTAATAGAAACTGGGAATTATTAATGTTATGTGCATACATGTATATCTTAGTATATTGATATGATGAGACTTATAATATTTCTGAATTTAAAGAGTTACAGTTATGTCATTATTATTAAAGGGATGAAACTTTCATTTAAAGTTATAAATGATAATACATGTATTGATTGAAAATGTCCTGAAACTTGGATCAAGCAATATAATTGATAAAGTCTCAAAAAATCATATTTTGAATGGTTATTCTAATTTTTTTCTAACATGTGCATAGATTGAAAAGGACAACTTCTGTCTTATCTATTTGTAATGGAGGGACACCGGTCTCAATTTCCAAGCTTAGGTCTCCTGAGTCAACCCGACAACAGACTTTTCATAGAGTAGATTGTTACTTGCCCTTGAATAAATTTGTACACTAAATTTTATAGCGGGTGATTTTTGCCACATGAAAACTAACAAAGTACAAAAAAGTAACCGGGCGCCAGACACAAAGTGGTGAGTTTGTTGCATTTTCATGTTTTCGCCCAGTGCCCTTGATGCAAAATACAAATCAGCCTTCATAAAATTTCTTATCATAGAAAAAGGGTTAGTTTTTTATCCGTACAAAAAATAGATATTGTACATGTATTATTACAGTTATGTTCACTTTCAAATTGACCTGTTATAAATAATGGCACAACCAATAGTTTACTGTCTAAGCCCTTTTTAGTAAAAATAATTATACGTAATATATAAATTGTTATTTTAATTTAGACTATGAGTATGTAAGGTTTTTATTTCTTATTTATTAATTAAGAATTAATTATCTGTTAATTTAAAAATCTAAATATCTGTCACGGTTTAGAACTGTTCACTATTCAGGCCAGAAAATGTGTAAGCGGCCAGATAGTTCAATCGCTTACAGCCGCAGTACATTATTCTGTGGGTCACAGGTTTGAGTTCTGGTCAAGCTGAAAGTTTCTCTCATCCAGTGACTGCATATAACCATGAGTTTAATTCACTATGCACTGTAAACATCAGAAATTCAAGGTCATAAACCAATAGAGTGGGGAAATATGTTGTGGTTTAGAACTATTTCATTATTAAAGAGAAAATGTGTAGCCGGCCGGATAGCTCAGTTCGTCTTCTGAAAGTCATGGGTTCGAGTCATGGTCAGGCAGTTTAAGTCAGGGTTTAGAAGTGGTTTTTCAACTGACACATGTTTGATTCATTTAATAGATTGTATTTTATTTGAAATGGACAAAGGCAGTATTGCATGATACTTTTAGATCTACAAAAAGCATTTGATACAGTTGATCACACTATACTGCACATGAAGAAGTTCTTTTTCTTCTTCTTCATGGAACTTCAAGCATCTGTCATAAGTAATGACATTCTTACATGGTTCAAGTCTTATCTCTGATAGCAGCTGGTTGATGTGGCTGGTACTCCTTCTACTACTGCTCTGAGTACCTATGGTGTCCCCCTGATGTTCATTTTAGGTCCTCTTTTATGTCTAATATATGTCAATGACTGCAACCTAAGCAATAAGCTTTTATTATATGCACAGGCACAAGTATCAGACCTGGGAAGAAAAAATATGACCAGATTGATAAAAAAAAAACTTGTGTTCATCTTAAAATTGTCACAAACCAAAAAAATGTAAATAATGACCCCCTTTAAAAATATACTTTAAATTAATAGTATATTTTTAAAGGGGGTCATTATTTACATTTTTTTTTTTTGGTTTGTGACACTTTTAAGATGAACACAGTTTTTTATCAATCTGGTCATACTTTTTCTTCCCAGGTCCGATACTCGTGCCTGTGATTATATGATGATGACTCAGGTATCCTTGTATTTGGTAAAATAAATCGTAAGATTAGTTAATTGACTATAAATTGTCTTTGCATCTTGGCAAGACAGAGTCTTTTCTTTTTGGTTTAAGTTTCAACTTAAACTGGGCCTAGCCTCCAGATCACATGAAATGGTACTGCTATAAAGTACACATCTTTTGTTAAGTATTTAGGTGCAAACCTGGATCAAATTCTTTTGGCGTCGCCCTTTGATGCTTTGCATCAATGCTTTTCTTGTATGATATTGATTTTGCCAGTTCTTCTCGTTTTCTTGTGTGTTATATGATCACGTTTTATATGAAACTGCTTAATTGAAGCCTAGTTATTTACTTGGGGAATATAACAATTAGAATATGTAGCCCCTCCCACAACACATTTAAACTCAAATTGCTATGATTGTGTAAGATTAACCATTAGCCTGTGGGCGGGGACTGAATCTACCCATGTGACCAGTGCAGATCAAGATCATCTGGTGGCCAGACACATCCATGCTATCTAATCATGGTCGGCACTGGTAGTTGTTCAGTCAGTACTTATGTTGGAAATTTCCCCATTTATGATGAACGGTTTTGTCCAGAATGAAAGGTGGACAAGTCTGTTAAAAAAATTTACCATGGGAAGGTTTAAATTGGAAGAGGATGTTGATATATACTAAGGGTTCAATTGAGAATACAGCTTTCCTTCATACCAGTCCATAGAGCATGTAATGTGATTGGTTCATTTAAAACACAAAATTGAATTCAACCAATGGCAGGTCTGTATTTCTAGACTGGTCTTTAAACTATTTTAAAGTTATGTTTCATATTTGGATCATAATTCACAGCCATTTAAAATTCATAAGATTTTTCATATACAACTACATTGACGTCTTATAAGCATGCTAATTAGTTGTTTTCCCTAAATTTGGTATCGTCAGGCTGGATTGGTATTTACAGTATTACACTACTATAAATTACAAGCTACTCTGGTACCTATGTCTTCCCAGCAGGGCTAAATGGTTTTCCTATAAATGAATATTGATGTCTGGCATATTGGTATGTTGTTGGGTGCAATAGTTTCATCATACAGGTATGTAAGTGTTGATGAGGATTCAGGAACAAGCCTACTCAACTAAATTTCCAAGGCTTGACGGGCAAAGTGTTCCAAGCGAATACGAAAGAGAAGCATTTTAGGATAGTTTCCCGTGCATATCTTGTAATGAAAAGCTCATTGTATACATTCCCATGATAGTTATTTCGGTTAAACCTTTAAAAAAAAAAAAAAAAAATGTAAAAAATATGAAAGTGGTTATGATCATTTTAAATGATGAACAACAAAATATGTATATCTCGTTATTTCAATCCTAGCTGTTTACTTTTTACTGAGAATGCTTTAAGTAATGATTGGAAGTAAAGATCGGTGTGGTTCCGTCTGCTTTTTTTTTGCACCAACTGTGAGCCAAAAGATTAAGGCATCCTGTCGTTATTATGTAAAGAAGTTATTGTGTAAAGACGATATTGTGTTTACCTAGAAACAGAATGTTGCCAATTTGTTATACATATGAAAATGCATTTTGATCTAATCTTTTTGCATTATGTTGCCATTGTTGTTTAAGTTAGGCAATGTTTATGTCAATTGGGGTGTCACTGTAAGTCTCTGTGTCGGTTGGGGTGTTACTGTTAGTCCCTGTGTCATATGGGGTGTCACTGTTAGTCCCTGTGTCAATTGGGCTTTCACTGTAAGTCCCTGTGTCAATTGGGTTGTCACTGTAAGTCCCTGTGTCAATTGGGATTTCACTGTAAGTCCCTGTGTCAATTGGGTTGTCACTGTTAGTCCCTGTGTCAATTGGGCTGTCACTGTAAGTCCCTGTGTCAATTGGGTTGTCACTGTAAGTCCCTGTATCAATTGGGTTGTCACTGTTAGTCCCTGTGTCAATTGGGCTTTCACTGTAAGTCCCTATGTCAATTGGGTTGTCACATTTAATCCCTGTGTCAATTGGGGTGTCACTGTAAGTCCCTCTGTCCATTGAGGTGTCACTGTAATTCCCTGTGTCAATTGGGGTGTCACTGTTAGTCCCTGTGTCAATTAGGGTGCCACTGTAAGTCCCTCTGTCATTTGGGTTGTCACTGTTAGTCCCTGTGTCAATTGGGGTGTCACTGTAAGTCCCAGGTGTCAATTGTGGTGTCACTGTAAATCCCTGTGTCAATTGGGGTGTCACTGTAAGTCCTTGTGTCAGTTGGGGTGTCACTATAAATCCTTGTGTCAATTGTGGTGTCATTTTAAGTCCTTGTGCCAGTTGCAGTGTCCCCCGTATCATGTATGGAACTGATTGAATGATTCATTCACGCAGCCTGTCCTTTGTCAATCTCTTTAGTGTCCAGACTGGGTTCTGATAGGAAAAGTGTTAATTTAAGCCAACACCATTTACAGAACAATGAATTATCAGCCATGACTTAGAACTGTCCCCCACTGTGCATAGTTATACAATCTAGGACACCTACTGACTCCATAATGAGAAAGCTTATAAGAACTGTAAAGTTGAAGTCCATCTTTCTTTCTGTATAATTTTTATATTCAAAATGTATTATTACAGGCCATCATATTTTCAATAATGCAAAGATCATAGTAATAATAAGTTTTATTATGCTTTTGTACTAGACGCTGGTACTTGTATGTGTATTGCATAGCTTGATTCACAAATTTCTATGAAATGTTATATTTGCCAGTTTTAGTTAAAATGTCTAAAAAGGTTTCCAAAATTAAACCACCTCTGAGTCCTGTTTATATTTTGTGTATATATTGTGTTTGAGACTAGGATCACATATATGGTCTATGTATAGACATACAGACTCTGTATGGAAACATGATAAGTGAGTCTATGTCAATGTCGTAATGATTGATATTGATTTTCTATCGCTGATTTTGACGAGATACCGAGATACCGCTCTCAACAGCAAAATAGCTGCTCATGTTTTATTGAAGATGCTTTTATACGGTCAGATTAATGAAATTTAGTGCAAAACCATTTTCGAGATGTCTCGCAGAATTTGCATAAAACAATTGCATCAATGTTTGAAGTGTTGAATTAGTGTACAGACTCAGACTCAATTGAAATAAATGTTTTGTGGGGTTTCTTTTTGGTTACATTATTTTTGTGTTTTGTTGGGAGCCTGTAAGAAAAGTTTCTGTAGGTTGATCTTGATATAGATGGGCTTTCAAAGTTGATTATTTTCAATGAAAACAGTAGACTAATTGAAAGTTTTTCCTGGAGTCTTGAAGAATTTTTGTATGCAATAAAAACAAATGAAGAGGTATTGGTCTATCTCTACTTTAATTCATTAAAACGATCCAGTTTCCATGCTAGAACTGAAAGGGATAAGCATTTTTTACCAGTACAGAGCCAGGCCATCCTAGACAATCATGCTGTCTGACTGAACTCTAAACTTATAAACTAATAAAATCTTCATTTTAAAACACCAAAAGTGATCATGGACAGTTCCAGAAATTAAAGTTTGACATTTGAAAATCTGGATAAGTGTTAAAATGAGTTTGATGTGATGACTAGATTATGTGACAGAAGCCTTTGACTTTAATCAGTTAAAAGTCCTATCTATATTACTTAGTGCTACGTCAGACCTCCCTACATCATGGTCTCGCTGACCTCATCACTGCTAGGAAGCTGTCCAACTTCATTATGACGTAGGTCAGTGGCTGTACTCTGCAGGTGCTTGTTTGTGCCTCAAATAATTATCAAAGAACTGGCACCTGAATATGGAGCTTCTTTCACAAGTAAAGCTAGAACGTGGTGACAGTTTTTCAGTGTCAATATGACTTGAATCACCTTTGAACATTTGAAGAAGATCGTGTCAACATGACATCATCCCCAAACATCCGAACATAAATACCCATGCACCAGTCAAAACTTAAAATTGCCATACACTATGGTGTACTATTCTTTATCAGGCTTGTTGTAGAAAGTACTATTCATCTTAAAGAGAGTGAAATGGTACGGCATTAAATAATGAAGGGTACCTGTATAAAATTTCATTCTACATACGTACAAGAAAAGCATTGATGCAAAGCATCAAAGGGCGTCCAAGCAAGAAATGCAGCAAGTGAAGATGAACTAGTACACATATGATGACAAGATATTCTTATAAACTACCAGAAATGTATACCACTTATGAATGAGCGGACGAAAGACATTGTTCATTATGAACTTTGATTAGCATGCTAGAGATTAGAATATTATACAAATATGGACTTTTTAGCTGTTGAATATGATGTGATATGTACTGAAAAAATTAATATTGACCGAGGCGATTGTTATTTCTTTATGATCGTGGTTATTAATAGCAACGGATATACATGTATGCAATCATTTATAATCCATATGTGTAACGCATGATCAACACGTACCACACATTTGTCCCTTATTATGTACATGTTATCGCTATTAGCGAAGACCCCCTTAAGGTATCTGTTCACACTTTAAGTTAGTAAAAATATGACACTGGTTATATTACCATGTTGATCATGTTGAGCATAATTGTTTATTATACAATAATTGTAATATCTATTAATTTTAATTAAAAAAAATACAAATTTTATGAATATTGTTTTCTTTTATTCTTTTTTGTGTTTTATGTGCTATTTTAATACTGAGTTTTTACTACTCTTTTTATTAAAATTGTAAAATAAATTTTAAGAATTCAATTGTCATATTGACCGACGATTATAAGTCAAAGCTTAACTGGAAAAAGTCAGTAAATTATGGTTTATCTTTCAATATATAATATTGTTTATTTTTAAACCATGTACATGTACATTGTACTTTTCTTTATCATTTTTTAAATTATCGATCAATTGAATAATTCATAAAATCTAATTTGTAACTTTGAATAATTCCTCGGCATCTTTACTAAACACGGATAACAAATTGAATAATTAAATAAAATGTTTCAAAGTTGATAATGTCATTTTAATACCATAAAAAATGTACCTTTTTCTCAATTATTGTACATATCACGAATTTATATTACATATAAATCCGTGTACATATTTATTGTTTTTATCTCATATAGATAAAATGAAACATGCTATTGTTGTTTTTTTATGCCACCGCAGCATCTGCGATGCGGTGGCATATAGCGATTCACCTGTGTGTGTGTGTGTTTGTGTGTGTGTTTGTGTGTGTGTTATATAGATTATATAGTGAACTTAAAAAATCTTCTTGTGAAAAACCACTAGTCCAATTTCAACCAAACTTGGCAGGATTGTTCCTTGGGTGAAGGGCTTCCAAAGTTGTTCAAAGAATTTCATTCCATGCAGAAATCTGGTTGCCATGGCAACCAAAAGGAATTATAAGAATTAATTAAAAAAATCTTCTTGTAAAGACCCAAAAGGCCTAGAGCTTAGATATTTTGCATAAGGCATTGTCTGGTAGACCTCTAACAAGATTGTTGAAATTATAGCCCTGGGGTCAAAATTGGCCCCGCCCCGAGGGTCATTGATTTTCACAATGTACATATAGTAAAAACTTAAAATACCTTCTTGTAAAAACCCAAAAGGCCTAGAGCTTAGATATTTTGCATAAGGCATCTTCTGGTAGACCCTTACCAAGATTGTTCAAATTATAGCCCTTGGGTCAAAATCGGCCCCGCCCCGGGGTCATTGATTTTCACTATATGTACATATTAAACTTAAAACACCTTCTTGTAAAGACCCAAAAGGCCTAGAGCTTATATATTTTGCGTAAGGCATTGCCTGGTGGACCTCTACCCAGATTGTTCAAATTATAGCCCTGGGGTCAAAATCAGCCCAGCCCCGGGGGTCATTGGTTTTCCTTTTATGTATATAGTAAAAACTTTTAGTAAAAACTTCACAAACAATTCTTCTAGCAATTGACAAATGCTAGAGGTTAGATATTTTGCATGAAACATTGTGTAGTAAACCTCTAGCAAGATTGTTCAAATTATAGCCCTGGGGTCAAAATTGGCCCCGCCCCGAGGGTCATTGATTTCAATATATACATATAGTAAAAAATAAATAAATCTTATTGTCTTAAGGTACAAGGCTTAGAGCTTTAATATTTGTTAAATTATATCATCTGAAGGTACTCTACAAAAGTTATTCAAATTTTGCCTCTTGTGTCAAAATTAGCCCCGCCCCCTGGTGGCCATAGGTTTTCCGTATATGTATATAGTACAAACTTAAAAAATCATCTTCTCTAAATTTACAAAGGCTAGAGTTAAGATATTTTGCATGAAACATTGTGTAGTGAACCTCTGGCAAGATTGTTCAAATTATAGCCCTGGGGTCAAAATTGGTTCCGCCCCGGGGGTCATTGATTTTCATTATGTACATATAGTGAAAAAATAAAAAATATTTTTGTCTGAAGGTACAAGGCATAGAGCTTTGATGTTTGATATATAATATTATTTATAGGTCCTCTACCAAAGTTGTTCAAAATTTTCCCCTGGTGTCAAAATTGGCCCTGCCCGGGGGCAGTGATTCTCATTATGTACACATAGTAAAAACAGAAAATAAAACAAATGTTTTCTGAATGGGAGAAAGCTATAGCTTAGATATTTGACTTGAAATGTTGTTTGGTGGACCTGTATCAAAATTGTTTTGAATTAAACACTTGGGTCAAAATTATGCCTTGCCCAAGGGGACAGTGACCTACTTTCTTGTCCTTTAATGTACAGCAATGACATTTTGACCATGTGCACAGTTTTAGTTGTAAAATTGAACTTTGATATCAGGTGACCTAGATTTTGATGATGTGACCTACTTTCTTGTCCTTTGGTGTACAGCTATGAAATTTGAACCATGCGGTGGCATAGCATTTTTCTCAAATGCAATCTTGTTTCTAATTGTAACGATATCAAACATCTACTCCAAAACCGGGAGAGACCGGACAATATAACGTGTGGTACTATTCGCCGGTCACTAGTAAATCCTGGTCAAAATAGACCGGGAGAGACCGGCATTTACCGATAGGAGTGATAAAAAGATATATCTATAAATAGGTTTTTGGAATATTTAGGTCATCAACTGATCATTCTAGGATACATGTACAACAATAACATACCATGACATGATAACCGACTGTGTACTACAAAATGATAAATAAAAAACCCCGAAGAGCGCGATTTATTGACGGAAAAGGTTATTTCATTTGTAAATGTTTGCATTGCGAAAATTCATTGTAACATATCGCGACATTTCATTCTTATTTAATAATCAAGCACCCTCATACCGATCGGAATTTTCGGCTTTTATTATGACCGACTAAAAGGCTCGAGAAGTTGCTGTCGCCCTTTCACAAAATCTGATCTCATTCCATAAGAGCGCCGCGCTTCGGCGCGGACGCCAATTAATACGCCAGACTGAGATCATGACCTTAAATAGATAGATCTTTTACCAGACTGTGGATTGATTAACCTGGTAGCAACATCTGTGCCACACTACTACAGCTGTCACTTCCTTATATTGCGAATTTTCCTCATATATTTTTTTTTTTCGTCTGCTTCAACTGCACAATTCATTAGGTTTGAATACTTGTTCCTGTAGTTGAGTTCATACAGTGTTGTCAAATCTGGTTGACTCCAGCATAAACATTTTGTATTCGTACTGGTTAGAAGGTTTTTCCAAAAATTTGACACAGGCAAAGACGTTGGGTCTTTAAGTATCGCAAGATGACCAGATTGAGAGACAAAATTTTTTTTACAGTATTTTGATCGCAGTTTGTGAAAATATCTCAGCATCTGGTAGAGAAATTCATGTAATCTATAGGTGGTTTTTTTTTTCAAATTTAACCATTTATTCAGAAATAATGGAGTATATCGCTCCTAAGAGGGCATAAAATTTAAATGTCTGAAACTGAAGGATATATAAAGCTATTACAGGGCTATATTTGGAACATTAGGACTGATGCTAGCTGATTTAAAACGTCCATATCATCACAAATAGGTGCATATATATGTATGTCAGTTTTAGAGTGAAGTTTGATGAAAATGAGTTTTAAAGATACAGTATTAGGGCTCTACTGGTGAATATGTTTAGAAAAAACTTCTGACTGGTGATAAATTGTTCCTTTATATGATGATGAGTGACTAGATTGTGATGATGTTTTATGTATGGTGCCTCTGTGACTGGCTTAGTGGTTAGGGTAGTTGATTTCAAACCACTTGCTACTTACTGCTGTGGGTTTGAATCCCACTAAGGGAGTTTTGATTCTTTCATGTGAAGAAGCTACAGAACATAAGGGGATACTTATCTCGGGTGTCATATCATGCATGAATTAATGCAGAGAGGGACATTAGTTACACAGGTCTTCCTTTGAAAGTTGCAATTTTACCTTTACAGTGATGGTGTGAAAAATTAAAAAATTCTGCTCCTTAAAAGACCAGTCGGATCTGGTTGTAGGTTTATTGCTAGTTGATAGAATGGTATTTGTTTCTTCATCATTTAAACTGCCTGCAATTTCAATTATAATTAACAATTATAAAATATGCTCCTATGATATTTGCCTTACTTTCCTTTGAAAAGGCTTCTATTGCATTTTCTCTGAATATAATCACAGTGTCCCCTAGCGTAATGTATACCATAAATTTACGAACGTCATATATCATTCTTGGTCCTGGAGTAAAAAGGCAATTCATAAGTTTCAATCATATTTACTGGTGGCTGTTGCACATTATGTATGTTGTTTAACAATAGCATGCATGAAGAGAATATCATATAGAATTAAGTTCTAGGCGCTGGAAGTAATTACGTAATCTTAGTCACCCACGCAATTTTCCTAAGGTAACCCAAACAGTAGTTTATATCAGAATTTCCATCATTATTTATCGTAGAAAAACCAAGTTTTTGTTCAGGGAATGTTTTAAGATTTTGGCTTAGTCCTTGATTCCATACAAAAAACAACAACATCACTCTCGCATTGTAAATACGGTATCTTTGCTAGTCAATTTTTTTTTTTCTTCGCTTAATTCCGATTTCAAATTTTCTGCGGCACAGTAATCAGTGTGTCTTAGAAGCTTAAATAGTCTCGCAACATGATTTTAATAGAACCCTTGTTTTAAGATAAAAGTTCTGTGAGGAAAATAAATGCTTGTCAAATATAGGACTGTTTTATTCCCTTCCTCTTGTGAAAAGATTCATTAAAATGCCATAGACATAAAGCGGCTGTTGCAGTGATTTCCTAGACTTCCATTCATTCATGAAATGCATAACTTCATTTTCATACAGAAAACCTATCCCAAGTTTGAGAAGTTGCCAATTTAAACAAAAATTGATGGATCTGTTTCGTTCTCCCTCAAAACATTTTTCCCAAAATTTATAGAGATGATTGTTATGTTGTTAAGATGGGTGAGAAATAGAATATGAATGGTTTAAACCCTTGACCTACTGCTACTGGACTTGCAATTGTCCGACAGCAATTGGTCCCAGTTCAGGCTAACTCAAACTTTATACTGGTGTCAATTAAGGTGTCAATTAAGGCTAATCATGTTTGGATTTCCATTGAATGGCTGCACTGTTAAAGATATACTATGCTCAAATTTTATAATTTTAAATATTGATTATTGCTACACAGACTCTTTGTAATATAGAATAAGCAATAAGAATACATAATGTCATTAAAAAAACTGGCAGTTTTAGGGATTTAAAGTTTGTCAGCCAACTGTTTTCTGTATAGAGCCTGGTCAGACTGCCTGGCGCTATACTGGTGGCAAAGGCTTAAATTAAGACTTTCGGTTCCAGCACTTTAAGGGTTAATATGGTGTTATTTGGCCCTGAATTTCATATCATAATAGTCTCATTTCCTAGACAGAAAAAAAAGATTATAGATGAAAAAGACAAGCCTTAATAATTTTAGTTAGATTGACAGTTTATTGTATAGCAGGAACAAATCTGTTTCAACAGAAAAAAAATTACATGAAGAGAAACATTTTACATACAACTCAAACATGTCTTTCTTTTATAAAATGACATGAAACAATTCTCAGCTGAACCAGTACTGTTCACAATTGTTGAAGTTTTTATGCAAATTTAAGTGCCTAGTTTTTTACCTATTTCTGTAAGGGCGAGTGGAAATTGTTTTGAGTGATAATGTTTAAATTAAATATAATCAAATGTGAAACATGCAAACAATCTTTATTGTCTTACCTACAACAAATCTGTAAAAGTGAAAGAAGAAACTTTATTTTAAGTGAACCACTTGGTTAATTGTTCCAAAAGAACAACGTTGATTTATGTATTGTTTTTTTGTTTTTGTTCGAAACATTTTTAAAATTGGACTAACTTTAATTACTGTTCAAGTCTTGTTATATATAATAATAATAAACCTTGGTTAGTAATGTATTACTATCTTTATTTTAATCTGTTAAAGATATATAATTAACGCAACTCAGATATGAAGTGTTTTAATAGATGTGATCATACAGTAACTCTTCTGGTTTTCTTTTCTCAGTCAATTACGGTAAATTATTCCAAATAAAGAGGGGGATTTATTTACTACTCACACCAGTGGTTACCCATACATCCTCATCATTTCAAAATTACTGCCTGATTCTTGAAGAAGTGGAGTGAAAATTGATCACGGAAAAACAGTAGCACCCCAGGTGAATTACAACGTGTATCCGTTCCCATAGCAACAAAAATCAATTGTGTACAGGATCAGCTTTTGTAGTATAGGCAGCTACATTCGAGCTTATATATTTGCTTCATAATTTATGTCAGATCTTTTCTTTTAACATTTAATCTGTAAATCAATTTTTTTTTATGTTTCTAAATCGTTCTCTTTAACTCTCCGACAAAACTGCGAGTTTGTCCGGGTTTTTCCGCTTGTCGTTGTGAGAGATTGATCTGTTTATTTTACTCTCTTAATTGTCTCTTTTATTCTATAACAATGCTTATTAATTGCGTAAATACGCTAACTCTGAATTAGGTTTTAGTTCAAACACCAGTGTATAGAAATCGGAGAAATCACAAGTATTTATGTAAGGGCAGTGATTTTTGTAGCCATTGTAGCTTGTGTAGTGGGGAGTGGGAGATGGATCAACATGGGTCAAGGTGGGAGTGTTGTTTAGTGGTCTTTGTAATAAGTTAATAAAACATGAATAAAACTTACTATCAGTATATTTTTGATCACATGGTATCATAGAAAATGTCATGGTTCACTCAGGTAGTGTTATATTTAGTTGCAATTGGAAGAGACGTAATCATGTATCAAGTGATACTTAGTTGACAGCTAATACCCTTAAGAATCTCGATCTCCTTTCTGATTGGCTAATGAGAGTTGGAAGCCCGCTACTTTAGGTAACTGCAGGCTTAGGCTTTAAGCATAGCTTAACCTTGAGCATGATGGTAGGAACGTATTCCCCTTGTGGCTGAGGGTTTGCCTGAAGCACCGGAATAATGCAGCAACTGTTTATCCCTGCTAAACCATTATAAAGTAGTGATGACTAAACGGGTTTGAATTACTGGAGTCCATGCATCTTTTAGCTCCAGCACTCACTGGTGATATGTTTTTGAACCCTGGTGTTGCTTTAAGTTTGTAACACCTGATGTTAACCA
This sequence comes from Ruditapes philippinarum, assembly GCF_026571515.1. Lineage (NCBI taxonomy): Eukaryota > Metazoa > Mollusca > Bivalvia > Venerida > Veneridae > Ruditapes > Ruditapes philippinarum. The sequence goes on from NW_026852123.1 coordinate 722,355, forward strand.
ACACCTGATGTTAACCAGAATTCATCATTTGTGTTTCGGTGCCATATGCTTTGAATTTGTGTGTCGGTGTGCCCTAAAACTAAACCAAACAAGCAAGCTTTCATTGTGTAATGTATTTAATGTATTTATATTTTCAGGAGCACATAGAGTATATATTTCTTGTGATATTTACGGTGGAGTGTGGTATGAAGATTATAGCCTATGGTTTTATACTTCATTCTGGTGCTTACCTCCGCAATGGCTGGAACATTCTAGATTTTATCATTGTAGTAATAGGGTAAGTATTTAACACTGTTTTAACACCCTTAGCCTGTTGGTAACAACACATTCTACCCATAGAACCATTGCAGACCAAGTAGGGGATGTCCGTGGATGAGTGGTTAAGGGGGATTACTTTAAACCACTTGCCCCTCACCACAGTGGGTTCAGATCCCGAAAGAGACTTTCATGTAAGGAAGCTATCCAGCTAGCTTACGAAAGTCGGTCAGGTTCTACCCAGGTGCAGGTTTGTGCCTGAAATAATGCACTGAAGGGCACCTGGGGGTCTTCCTCCACCAGTAAAGCTGGTACGTTGCCATACTGTGTCAGTGTGACATAAAAAACCCAATCAAACAAACATTCAAAATCAAACAGACCAAAATCATGGTCTGCACTGTTCACTATTCAAACATGATTTTGAAATTTACCCTAAATATGATGAATAGTTTTGACCAGATTGAAATATTTACATATCCATCTATTAAGTCCATTTAAGATATTTAGTATTGTAAGGGTTAACGAAGCACTTGGCTAAATGTTTTAGTTATGGAAATGTGGAAATGTCCACTAATATTTGAAGGAGTTTCAGTACAGAAAGCTAAAATTATAAACATGAGCCCAGCTGACTGCACTTTTGTTACAGGCTGGTTTAACTACTGTTGACATATAGGCAAGAGCTGACATTGGCTCTGGCATTCATTTTCCATTAGTATTTCAACTTTTAATAAAAAATAGAAATAGAAATGTATCAGTTGGGTATTCATATGAAATGCTGCTTGAAAAAAAAATGTCGATATAATTACCAACAACTTTCATGCATTATTCTTTCATAGTTTGTTATTATGTCTAATACTAAATACTATCAAGGTAATTATTCATTGTATTATAGACCTTCCATTATAGACCAATTCACTTTAATATTGTGTCTTTCTAGGTCATAGGGGGATTTATAATGTACATGTTTTGATTTGTCTTTGGTCATTTAGCTTACGATTAAGTAGTGTTTATAGCTAGTGTCATAGTTCTTGGCATTTGAATAACGTATGGCACTACTCCAAAGAACTGAAGTCTTATAATTGACCAATCCAGTGATATATTTTTCATATCACACACGAAGAAAATCCCTCAATTATAATGTAGTGAATATTTATTTCTTAGTAATAGATGGAGATTTCATTCAGATTATAGAGCAGAGAAAAAGACTTCTGGTTTTGTCACAAACCCAATATTTCTGTCAGACCAGAGTGTATGTTTAACAAAAATTCAGTAAGTCGAAATGAAAGTAACTAAAGCCTTTTATTTTGGTCTCTACTCTGCCACTATTTATACAATAGAAATATGTCCATATACATGGAAAATATCTGAATGGAGGGAACTCTCAAATTTCTGGGGTCTATGTGATTTAGTCAGTGGACCATGTGGTAAAATTGATGGTGGCTACAACACCACTTAAAAACAAAATGATTTTTAGGATACCAAAATGTATCTCAGTTTCTTATGTATTAATCAAAATATATTAATAGAAATGTAGGAACTTTTAATTGGTCACATCTAATTTGACAATAATAAAAGCCCTTCTTTTGCTGCAAAACAAAAGTGATTATATTGTGGCAGCTAGCTTAATTTAAGCAGTTTGATACTCATTCTTACTTGGTCAGTTTCAATTCAAATTTGTGTAAGTCTGTTGCTTAAACTGTGCAGATTTGATTTCCATTTGCCTGGTGGTGTGTTACTTTGCATGTAAATAAATTTATTTTTGTTTATCAAGTGAAAATACATCCAGAATGAAATTCAGTGTATACATGTGTAAGCCATTTTTTTTTTTTTTTTTTTTATAAGGCTTTATGAAAAATAATGGCCAAAAACCATGGAGATATTTTACTGCATTTTAGTTGGGTTATTTATTTCTTTTCTTTGTTAATGCAGGAATATTTGTTGATGTTTGGGAGTAAATTGTTAATTACATGTATTTGAAAATTCAATCCAATTTGTACATAATGTTTGTGTGTACAAAATAAGCCCAAGTGAAAGGTGGCAATTGAATTTTGACTGTTGAAATTTTTGTCAATTTACAAAAGATAGCTTTGAACTATCATTGGATGAAAGGTGTTATTATGCTACACTAACTACAAACTGCTGTAATTCAATGTTACGAATGAAAGGTACAACTCAATTACTAGTTGTCGGCTAGGAGACGAAATTAGGAAATTACTGTGAAGCTGGAGACATTGGTTTTCACTTGTTGATTTAATTATCTTTTCCCCTGGATATACCAACTCCAGCAATAGCTGGATTATAAACAAGAAAAAGGGACCGACTAATACTCTACCTGGAAAACCATACAAAAATTATGTCGCAAAAGCAGCAGCGTTGATTAAGTTAGTTACAGTACTGGACACGCGAAACCCGCACAATTCGCGTATTCGCGGCGAACTCTCATGCTTTATAACGCGAGCGAATTCGCGGCAACTTGAGACAATCGCCGCGAATTCAACTCGCGGCGATTTTGCCGTGAACATTTGCCGCGATTCGCGGGGAATAATACATGTTCATTTGTATAATAAATGTAGATCTATTTATAAGTGTAGTCTGTGAACTTGAAACCAGATATACATGTACAAGTACGAAAATTAATTAGTAGATCTACATGAAGTTGTATCAAGAAAATCTTGTAATTTGCTAAAATGCCCTTTCTCTATTTATCTTTGATGCCAACAGCAAATATAAATAACCACGGCGAAATCAAATAACACCGTTAAAAACTTTCCGTGAATGGCGGAATCATGACCTCAATGTATAAATGCGACGTAGTACAAGTATGCGGCTCCATCTGCAGGTAAATAGTGTGCATGTACACGTGTAAAACTATTTTTAGGGGGGGGGGGGTACATATTGAGTTTAAAGTAGAGATATAAATATAATATATGTGTAAAAAGATATTAAGTTACATAAAAAGATACATAATTGATACGACATTAACTTGTTCATTTCTAAATGTAGTGGATCACCGGGACATTTCGTTCTCTCGGGTGATCATTACTCAATTTATTACACGTTTGTAAAAAATAACACACGCAAGATTTGTCTGCTATAATTTCTGAATGGCGGATATTTGCACCCCTGTTTTAAAAATGTTAAAATATTTAATTGTTAGTTACCGAAAATTATCGCCGATTGTTGAAATTCCATAGCGCTAAAAGACACAAAAACACTCGCGCAAAAAGAAGCATCCATAAATAAAAGGAATATAATGTTTCCATTGTTAAATAATAAATACAAAATTTACACACGAAATGACCTCTGACAAATGACTGGTCGGCTCTTCTTGAAGAATCTGTGAATCTTTGATGTTTACACACCTGTAGTTGTTGCCGAATCATCAAAGAAATGCCGACACTCGATTGACTTTCACCTCTTTTTTATATATCAGAAAAAAACTGTCATTTCTTTTTGTCAAGGAATGATTACACATGTTTAATTATTGCTCAAGTAAAAAAAATGTTGGATATTGATTGTGTCAATTATTGACATATTATTAATCGTAAGTGCATTTTGATTGTGATATTTTATTTACATTTCTCATCACCTACTCATGCACCTGGCATTTTTACTCGTGAAATTGAAGGTAAAGAATGTCAATTTAAGTGATAAAACTTTTACAATTTTCAACAATCATAATTAGCGTATTAGACGTAATAATTAGTTACACCTGTGAATCGGTGCTAAATGTCGCTTTGCATTGTTCTAAAAATAGAATATGTGCGAAAGTAAACAATGGATTTTAATTACATTTGTATTATTATCAAAATAACAATTGGACAATTTGTTATCGTGCGTTCTTTGATGTAGTACCAATTACCTTTTGTAATTTCAATCTCGTTTTATTGTTAACTAATTTTCACCAGCACCTGATTGCTTTGTTTTAATATACAAAATGTATACGCTGTACATGTTCAAATGCTAAATATTTATAAATATACAAGACGTTACAAGATTTTTTTTAAAGTTTTCAAAATTAAAGATCACGGGAATTAAGGACCAAGTAGTACTTTCTAATACAATTATTGCTGAAGATTCGCCGTAAATTACGGCGATACATCGCGGCGATTTTTCGTGACCCGCCACGAAATTCGGCGAACTTGCACGCGGCGATGTTTTACCGCGAAGTGTCCCGTCGCGACATAGACTACACTCGCGGCATAACGCGACTTTTGCGGGTTTCGCGTGTCCAGTACTGTAAGTATATTTTCTTAATTAAGTGTATATCTTATTACAGATTCATTGCCGCGTACTGACTTAATTTAGGTCAGTGTGCATATAAAATGAATCTCGCTGAATTTTTTTTGGGCGATATATGGAACTCAATTATTTAATATACCATACTAATCTTGCTGTAGCATGAAGTTACTTAATATGTAATTTTCTGCTAGCTTAGATAAATAAGTAAATTATTTGCTTGGTTTTTTTTTCTGTGTACATGACTATGTGTATGTTTTATGTTTTGTATATTTTCAGGTTAATTAGTACAATTTTATCGTCTACTTTACGGGATGATGTTTTTGATGTTAAAGCCCTTAGAGCGTTTAGGGTGTTACGACCCTTGCGGCTTGTTTCAAGGGCACCAAGTAAGTAAAGCAGTTCCCTTTTTTCAATGTTGTTGACTTTTTATCGTTACATTGACCGTATTTGTACGATAAAAAAATCATGTCCCTATAACAGTCGCAACTTGTTTAAAATGAGCTGGTGAATAATTGCGCATTCTGACAATAGGGAATTGTTAAACAAATTTTGCTGATCAGTGATTGAATCTACCCATACGTTCAGTGCACAACATGTCCGTACCATCTGATCATGGTCTGTGATGTTCGCTACTCAGTCAGTTATTCATTGAAATTTTTCCCTGAAAATTATGAATGGCTTTGTCCAGATCGCCAAAGTTTTCCCTGACTGTGACACAATATCATTCATACGTTTCTTTCCTCAAGAAATGACGGAGATGTCATAAATATTTTTTCTTCACTTAAGGAATGACCAAATATCTCGTATAGATTTTGTTTCCTTTAATGTATGTTTCTTTCTTTTATGAAGGTTGTGAGTGCAAAGATTATCCCTACATAGATCGTTAATAACTTTACAGTAATCGTAAGTCTTAGAGAATCTGTCTTCCGCCCTAATGGTGGGACAAGAAATTCTTTAACTACCGCTGAAAGTCTATGTTTAATTGGATTGCAACATTTTGTGAGGAGAAAGATGGTGTCCCCTGGGAAGTTCTTCCATCAAAATTGTCTTTACAATTAGTTGTAACTGTAATTTAGTGTAGAATGGTGGAGTTAGAGTTTATAGTAATGGAGTCTGGCCGCAGTAGTATTGCTCGTTTTACTTGTGAAATGAGATATGAAACTCTGGTGGAATTTTATTCTAGCATAATGTCAATAAGGCGCAATATGTACATGAATATTTTAAGCATTGACTGAGATAGTGGCAAAATTTAGTTTTGACGTTAATTAAGAATTAGCCGTAGCAACTAAGTTATAAAAGAGGTATTGGTCTACTACATGAGTAATATATAAAAGGGGCTGTAACTCTGCAAAAATGTAATCAAAGTCGAGGATTTTATTATATTTCATACCAAGGCGAAGTTGTCAGTTAAAGTTGCATAAAAATTTATTTCATTAGTAATCCCCATAATAGAATTGCAAATATAACGATTTTATATCAGTTTCCATCATTTTTTGTTAAAAATTAAAAAATTGGGTACAGAACAAAAAAAAACGTAGCCTAAAGTTCTTTCATCTCACAATACTAGTTCGCGTTTTTGTCATATGAAGCCACTGTATTGAAAATTGAAGACTTTTCTTTTATTCCAAATATACCCTTGAGGAATAGATGAATAATTGAAATTGAGCTGTTTTGTTGAAGTTTTCTTTCACACAAGATGAGAATGTGAACTGTTAGAAGATATAATCAAATTAAATGATACATTTCACCAAACTAGGCTTGACAAGATGAGCTGATTCCATTTTCTTGAATTTCTGTGCTCGAAAATGCAGTCTTTGCTTAAGGAATCTTTGTTAACATAAATTGGATGTTTTAATTTCGGTGAAGTGTCATTTTCTTGTTAGAAATTCTACTATGTGACATTTTTAGACAAAAGATGTTGATTTTATGTAGTCTTTTCAATTCTCTCCATCACTTTGATATTATTGTCTTTGAGTTTTGGCCCATTAATCAAATTATTGACTGTGAGGTTCATAAATTAAAATATATAACAGTCCATATATTCATTAAAGTTTGATTGATACAGTTTGAATGGTACACTGGGTATGGTTAAGATTTCATTTGTAACATTTTTCCTAATCCAGCTACTTTACGGAATGGCTGAAACCTGGTTTTCAAACTGACACAGGTGCCTGTTCCTACAAATGGGCACCTGAGGTGTTTCTCCAACATTTAAGTTGAAATGCAGCCATAATGATCTTTACAGTGTATATGTGAATTAAATAGGTGACTTAAAACCCAACAAAAAATCTTTTCTTTGCTAGTTCTCACAGTCATTCATGTTCATTCAAAATGTTTCAGTGTGCAGATATGAGAGTTTATGGCCTTAGACAAATGTTTCATTAAGTATCACACATTGTACTCTTCTTGACAATTCCAAATTCTAAGCATTTCCAGTCCATTATATAAATTCAACCGGATTCTGGTAGAATTAATCGCAAGCCAGGATCTGGTGGAATTAGTTGCCAATATTTTTATGTTATGTTGACCGAGTATACAAAATTCTTACGAGATTTACTTGTAGGCTTAATAGATATACATTTAATGCCTGTGCGACATACAGTTGTACTCTATTGGAAAATGCGTGGTCATTACTGGTGGAGATCGCCAGCATGTAATAATATTTGTCACCTAGGCAATTGTATTGTAAGATGCCCATGGGGGGAAAATACAATAAGACATATTGCTTGGTTTGTTTCAGATTTTTCCCAATAACTTTTTCTCTTAATGCTTAGTCAGCCTTATGAAAAATATTTTTGTAGGAAGAATTTTTATTTCTTTATTTTCTGAAGATTTTGTTTTTTAAAAAAAGTACTGGATCTTGCAGAAAACAATGTTCCATTGTAAGTTTTAAGCAATAAAGTGAAATGAGACCATATATTTAAAATTTACAACTTAGATTGACAAGTGTTTTTTACGCAGCATGCCCGTTAACATTTACGAGCATAACAACAACTTCAGACATTTAGTAAGGTTTACACATGTACAAAAGACCAAGTCATGGCCCTCGCAAAGTAAAATGTACTTTCCCTTGAAACCAAAATATTGAAAATTAACTGTATTTCGTTTATACCATTACTGAATAGAACAAATTTGACAGACATTTTTTGGCTGTTTCATTAATAAACTTCTTTTTGATGAGAATATTTGCATGTCATGAGATTTTTGTAAAAAAACTATATTTTGATGTGATTGGTAGAGTTGGTTATTTCCTGGTAAAATAAGTTATAAACTTAGGTTATTTTCGTTAATCCTTTTTTCAGGTTTACAAGTTATACTCAACTCTATAGTGTGTGCATTATTTTCGTTTATCTTTTTCAGGTTTACAAGTTTTACTCGACTCTATATTGTGTGCATTATTTTCGTTTATCTCTTTCAGGTTTACAAGTTGTACTCAACTCTATATTGCGTGCAATGGTGCCTTTATTACACATTGCCCTTCTTGTCATCTTTGTAATCATCATCTATGCTATAGTCGGTCTAGAACTCTTCTCAGGGAAATTACACGATACATGCTTTATCAATGGAACTGGTAAGTATTTCATATGACCAAAAAGGTGTTATTTGTTAAAAAGGGGCGTTAAAAACAGAAAACAAACAAAAATACATAATGCAACAATTGAAGGTGGCCTATCGATGTCTGCTCTCAACCTAGGGGTTTGAGCCTTATTTCGACACATGCTTTATAAAGTATTCCATGAAAGTCAGTAAGGTGGAATGACCTCCGAGATATGACCAAAGAAGACTGAAAACAAACAAACATCCATAATGCAACAACTTAAGGTGGCCTATCGATGTCTCCACTCAACCTGGGGGTTGTGGGTTTGAGCCTTATAATGGTTACGACCATATTTCCTCATATGACACCAGTATTGGGTTTGTTCGAGAAAGCAGACACAAAAATGATTAATATAAGTTGCAAGAACTTGCTTCACATTGAGCTGTAAATATGACTGTTTATACTGTTTGTCATATTAATGGAAGTGAAAAGTATGAGCAACAAAATAATTGTAATGTATTAGATAATATTGTATCAATGGAACCAAAACAACCCAACAAAATTGTTTCATCGATGGCTTTACAACAGCAAAATATTAACTACATTTTTCCTGTGCAAATAGCTGTTTTCAGATATATTGAAATGCATTTTCTTTAGATGAAAAAAAAGGGCTATTCATAAAAGAGATTGTGACCAACAGCTTTCATTTAATTAGATTGAATTGATTTTAGGCATCATTTTCCACTTAATGTCTTCTATTTTAAGAGGATAGTTTGGCAAGATAAGACATTTTAAACATCGTCGGTGATATGCGATTTGTTTTTTTCTCATTTCAGATAAATTTGCTAGTGATAGCCCGTCGCCCTGTTCAAATACGTCGGGAAAAGGTTATCAGTGCAATGCAGAAGAAGGACATATTTGCAGAAAGGGCTGGGACGGCCCAAATGATGGAATCTCAAATTTTGACAATTTTGGACTTGCTATGTTAACAGTGTTCCAGTGTATAACAATGGAGGGGTGGACTGATGTCTTATATAGTGTAAGTATTGGATTACAAGCCCGCTATTCTATCTATGCATCGTCCAGAAATGCCAAACACCTTGTGGTGACTCAGACTTGTTTATCTATAAACAAGTTTCAAATTATGAATTAAGTCTGAATATCTTGTACACTTTGCCAAGTTTCACTGTAGACAATTTAAACCAAATGTCAAAATTGTCTTGACCAAGTTCACTATCGACAATTTAAGCCAAAAGTTAAAATTATCTTGTTTGTCTTCTAGAAAAAAAGTTGATATAAATAAATCAATAAACATATCAGAGCAAGAGCAAGTAACATCTTAACAGAAATGTCTTGAAAGAATGCTGATTTGAAATCAAATAATACTAAAATGATTGCATGATAAGTCAATTGCCATCTTGAAAATATGAATTTATACTCTGATGATATGGGTCTCATGTGTATAGCACTGTCATGAAATTCGTCTTCAACTTTGTTGATATTGCACAGAATACAAAACTTTTGAGATGAACGCTTTGTTTCTAAAATGTCTAGGTTTTATAAATGATTTAATAGGAAAAGCAACCTTATTGAATTGAAATGCTCTTAGACTTGATGTATACAGTTATTTTGTTTTACCGGTGTTTTTTCATTTCTTAATTTTGAATATTAGATTATAAACTTTATTTATCTGGAGCCTTTATGGTCAAGTAGTTTATGTAATTGACTACAATATCACTTTGTGTTTGACACATAATTGGTTTGATTTGCTGTGAGAGGTTTCATGTCAGGTGCAAACTGCCTTAAATGTTTGTTCATAGGGGCACCTAATGAGTTGGAACTCATGTTTACTTAATAATTCCAAAGAAAGATGAACAAATAAACAAATAAGCAAAGGAATTTAATGAATAAATTAGTCAATAAAAACATGTAAATAGAAAAAATTATTGGTTTAAAAGTTGTGAAATCACATAAATTTACATAATGTTAAAATGACTTAAGTTTGATCTACATTGTATTATTGGATTTCTATTTCTTCATAAATGTTATACAGTGTAACTAGATTTTCTTTGTGAGTTATGAATTGATTTAAATAAATGTAATAAATGAAAATAGTTTCTATTTATAGTAACAAAATTTTCTTGATCTCACGAGAGATTTTATTTCCTCTATTTGTGATCAAATAAGCTTTAATGGCCTTATGGGAACGGTCTCAATCTGCCTTTATTTGCATAAATTTTTGTCTCTGATGTTTCATTTAGCATATGGTTGTGTTTATTTCTCGAGAATTTTGTGTCTTTGTACACATTAGGATACGACCTTGTCTGTTTGAAGCCTAGTTTTATTAGTATATAGTTCTACAGAAACAAGTGGCTTTTTCAGTGTAAACGTCATATGATGTTGTTGCTTACATAGCTTTCAAGGGATCACCCTTTTTCCAGATTTTTATTGAGTATTTAATCACAGAAATGTGGGTGATGAACTAGTTTTGAATTGTGAAATCTCCATTGTTGATCTAAAGCAGCTGATGTTAAGTCTTTTAAAATAGTAACTTTGGTAAGACTGGCTTAGGTTTATGCTAGTGGCATAGGTCAGTTGCATGGCCTAAAACAGTATAGACTCTGGTCAGACTGAACCGATGTTCATACCAGCCCAGGTGTTTTCTGGTGGCTTAGGTTGGTTGTATGGTCTAAAGCACCAAAACGCCTAGAATCTGCTAAGAAGTCTATGCAATTGATTATAATACAGTTTATTGCTCAATTTTATTTAACCAATATTGTAACCCCTTACACTTAAAAAAGGCGGTTTGGCTGAGTGGTTATAGTGTTAGAATTAAGTCTAAAGATTGCTAGCTGTGTGGGTTTAAACCTGTGGGCCGCCAGCCATTTGCTTCCTTGACCAAGAAACTTTACACTGAATACTTTGTAATTGTTTATTCCTGGAAATGATTTAAGAATGTAACAGTAAAATCCATGTGTACAAAATTTTGTATTGTAGAAGTAAGTATTACATTATTGTTTTAAATATTTCAGATAAATGATGCAATGGGTAATGAGTGGCCTTGGATATACTTTGCCAGTCTGATTATCTTGGGATCATTCTTTGTTCTTAACCTTGTTCTTGGTGTCCTCAGTGGGTAAGTACAATGTAGACATCAGTTTTTCTTTCATTTCATATGCCTTAAAATTCAATGCCCTGAATACAGGCATTCAATGCCCTGTAACCGAGAGAATAGGCCCATTTGTAACACTTGTCTTACTGCAAGTACAGGCATTCAATGCCCTGTAACCAAGATATTAGGCCAAGATAGTGGGCCAAGTTTAAACACTGCTTTAACCATAAATACAGGGATCCAAAGTTCAAAACCTTGCTACTCCTTCTAAAGTACTAACATAGCAGTCTTTAAGATGAGACTTTGAAGACCTAGATTCCATGTAATGGTTCTTTATACTTCGCATGCTAAAGAAGCAGTTGAAGTAATTTTGGTTTAACCAATTGCTTTTTCCTCTAAAAAATTGGAATTACATAGCGTCTTTGGAAATGAGTCAACTTTTTAGCGTTCTTGTGGTGAATTTTAAAAAATGTGTACATGTATAACACACCTGGAACCATCTTTCATTATCATTACCTGCTGTTATGAAGAGTTACACATGTTTTATTGTGGTGATGGAAATAAGTTGATTTTTGTTGTTGTTAAAAGTTACAAAGGAAAAAACTACTAATTATCACCTACATAAACTAATGATAACTTTTCAGATAACTAAGAATTCAGTGAATGTTATTTTTTAGTTTGACTATTGAGCTATTGTTATCACCCATGTGTTGGCATCACCTTCACACTTTATTTAGATTTTTTCGCGTGCAAGTTGGTATCTTCAAAACTACTGTAAGGGAATGGGTTGAAACTTCACTCACTGATTTGAAAGCATTATAGGAGGTCAATAACTAAAGCCAATAACTATAACATGGATTTTGACAGAATTATGGCCCTTTGTAAAAGGTCACTGTCTAAGGCCCATAATTTAACATAGATTTTGACAGAATTATAGCCCTTTTTGTACTTAGAAAATGCTTCATTATCCAGGCACTTGTTTTACTGTCAAGCACTGAGAATAGTCAAGCATGCCTTCTTACGGACAGTTCTTGTTTAGTATTCAGTTTTTGGTTTCTTTACAGGAAATGAGAACGAAATTCCAATAAAAATGAATCTGTTTCACAGGTTTTCAGTTTTTGATAATTATCACCTAGTAAGTTAGTTAACAGTTTTTCATAAACAGCAGAAAAAAACACATAAAAAAGACAACAGAGCCACGGTCTTCATGTAGCTAGAAATATCGTCAGTACATTTCTGATAAAATTTGTTTGTTTTTTTTTTTTCTCAAGAATTCTATCAAGTCTGTGATATATTTAATAAAATTGTGTTCGTTAAAACCTTGATAGAACATTGTGATGTAAAGGTGATATGTGATACGAGAGATCCTTGTGAACCATTCATAACTCCCAAGACAGGATACAAAATGTTCTATCTCACAAATGAAAATGAGTTGTATCAATGATAGCAAGGGGGAGAAAATGTCATATATCCTTTTTTAGGATTGTTCACCTAAGAATCTACAATAAGATTATAGCTTACATAATGGGCCAAGCTCTCTAACAGATTAAACACTTATCCCTGTAACTTATTACATAATGGAAATTGATGTATTTTGCTTTGAATTCAGAACTATGGTTAACTTTAGGGAATTTTAGTATAGATATACTGGAATTTAGCAGACAATGTTACACAACCGGATATCATTATAGAAATAATCGAATTGATTAAAGGGACTCAAGCGAAGGATTTTTGATGGGATTGAAAATATTTTTCTGAGATTTATGTACCAATAGTGTTGTAAGATAGATAACTTGTGTGTAATGTTTTCAGTGCAATCTGTCACTCCGTTTTTCCAGAATAATCATTTTTATGTAAAAAATAGCCTTAACATTAAACAATTTAAGTGCTGCAAAGGTCAAGGTCTCAAAGTTTTGAAATATTGAATGAAAAAATAGGTCATACATACAAGCAGTATGTCTCTATAGTGATATACAAAAAGTGGGTTGCACAGGCATGTTAATATACCTTGTTTTAGCTTTAAGTAAACTTCAACTTTTTTTTCTATCTCTCTCACATGAAACAGTGAGCGAAACATGTTATATGTATCAAGAACTAGGCCATCAACTGAAGATGTATAAGATAAAAAACACCAAAAGACGCAGTAAAGAATACTTTAGTGGCTCCTAAATTTTGGCTGTACGAATTATTGACTCAAATTTAATTGTAAAGCAATTCTTGTCAATAGAGAAGGCTTGTAAAACTAATTATTTGAAATGTTATTTTCCTGGAGACAGTCTATAGGCTTTGAATTTCTAGATGTAAACCCCTGATTGTATACTGCTTTACTTGTATTAAAGGACGATAGATTTGATTACAATACAGAAGCAAATAAAACAGTTTGATAGCCATGCTGCTGGTTTGTGTTAGACGATATGTAATTGAGCTTAAGTATTACTACAAGGCTATAAAATGGTCAGCTTACAAATGACCTTGACCTTTTAGAAAGCTTTTGCTCTTCAGAGCTAGAAAAATTCTGAAAGTGCATTTAAGTCATGGTGATGATCTGATATAATATGAAATAAAATGTTGTTTTTTTTTTGCTTGCAGTGAATTTTCTAAAGAAAGGGAAAAAGCCAAAGCTCGCGGAGACTTTCAAAAGTTACGAGAAAAGCAGCAACTTGAGGAAGATATACGAGGGTATCTAGACTGGATCACACAAGCAGGTAAAATAGCAATGCATTTTAAAAAACAAAGCTCTATAACCATCTTATCATATCTACATCACATTATGTATATATGTGTTTTACTCTGACCGGAACTTATTTTTAGAAGAAGATTTCTTATAAGTGTAATGTTAGTGTTATGTGTGGTTTGGTTTTGCCAAAATTGTCACCTTGAACAGGTAAGTATTCTTTTAGCTTTGTTAACACCATCCAAAATGAGGCAAAATTCCTCCTTGACAAATGATCACAGACATAGATTTAGAAATATGCGGAAAAAGCATAGTGGAGAAATTGGTTATTTCTGGTTAGTTATCTAGGAAAGTGAAATAGGTAGACTAACCAACGACATATGACCAAAAAAGTATTGAGATTGGCTTAAAAACCTTACAATTAATTATTCTTTTAGTAGTAGATAATATTTTATAAAATGGGAAAAACATTTGAAATTTTATGAATCTAAACAATCCTAAATTTATTATTTGGTCAAATTTATTCAAAGGTTGTTGCTACGGAGAGGTTTATCTCCTTTGTACAAATGTATTACAAGAGCAGAGCTATTTGTCATGACCTCACTCAAAAGCCCCAGTGTTTGTTAACCTTTCGGTTTATGGTCTATTACTTTAATACTAACAAAGCTATTGCATTGAAATTTAGTATGTTAATGCACCTTGATGAGTTTTACCTATCACACCTATTTTTAGTTCAAAAGGTCAAAGATCAAGGTTACTGGTACTTACAAAATACTGGTAATAACAAAACATTAAATTGGTCATGAAATCGGAGTGCAAATGAGAAAAGTAGAGCAATCTACTTCTCAAATAGCTCTTGTTTATTTGAAAAAATGATGAATGTTAAATAACATAGCAACTACATATTTAGAATAAACAAGATATCACTTATTTGCAATTTTACGCTTCGGCTTGCCATAAAGATGCATATGTACACTTTTTATCTATTTATTATTCATTCCTAATAGGCACAAGGCTAGCATACCTTTATGCCTCCATGTTTCCATTGTCAAAGTCGAGGATTCCCGCTCGATTTCTCTTTTAAACGAGATAGATTAAAAACCAATTTCATTCCACCAAGAGGGGAGCTCTATTTAACTGAAATTTAGAATCAATAATGTTCGTTATGTGGGAAGCTTTGATTGCAGAATTTCTAGCAGGAAAACAACTGGTAGATATGAAAGAAGGTTACTGTCTGACGGTGAATCTCTAGCCATGCTCGTAATCACCAGGGATGTCATGCGTCTTTTGAAGCTTTTTTATGGTCGTAATTTGCTTTTAACAGATGCATTTTGTTTAGATATCGGATATTTTCTTGCTGATTTCAATGTGTATCTATACTACATGTATATATGAAGCTTGTCTGATATCTGTTTGTTATTCAGTCTTTTTTCAACTCTGATTTTGTTTTATGCACTTGTAGTATTGTATCTGAGGTGTGTTACATTAAAGGGGTATAGCCAACAGTATTGTGTCTAATTGGCTTGAGTGTTCCAGTTTGCATATTTTTCAGACTGTGTTATTTATTTGGCCATTGTTGTTGTACTGTAATTTTTAATTTTCAACAGCAAATGTCTTTAAATTTGGAAACTTAATTTTGTTAACCATTAGAAATTTGCTAAAATTTGATAAACCTAATACATGTAATATATTAACTTTTTTTTTTTTTTTTTAGATAAAAACACACATAATATAAATGGTATTTTTCCTAAAAAGCCATATTTGAATACAAAAATAATAATAATAGATATAATTAAAAAAAAATTAAAGAAATAAAGCTGGTTGGGGGGAAATTTTATATAAAATTTGAAATATTCAGCAGTTGAGTTCTGTCATTTGGGAAAAAGATCTGTGTTCTTGCCCTATTTTACACTTAAAATCCTTGTTTACATAAATAGGACTATTATTCAAATATATCGGAGCTAAATATATCAGGCTTTCTGATTAAAAAAAAACAACAACAATCAAAACAATCATCAATATCAAGACAATTATGGTATGATCACTTAAAAGATGTTTCTTATATGTTTGACCTTTGGAAAGTCCGTTTGATTTACTAAAATAAGAATTGGCCAATTTTTGCATAACCTGTACCCTACTGGTGCCGATAGTGCTCACCCTTCGCCACTAGTATAGAGCCAGGCCAGCCTATACTACTGTGCTGTCTGACCAGGCTTAATACTGTTTATATTTTGATATATTGAAATCCCTTTAAACTCTCTTCGTGAGTCTGATCAGAATTCATACTCTGTTGCTATATTTTCACGACTGTTAAATAAGGTTGGTAAGTGAAAGGACAATTAGACAGGGTTTTAATTGTGATCGAAGAAGATTTACAGAACTAAAAGAAATGGTATTGTAATTGAACCAAAGTATTCATAAGTTAATCTATTCATGCTTTACATCTCCACTTTAATTTTGATTAAAGTCAGAAACAATGCATTAAATTTGTAAAAAAATTAGGTCAAATTTGTCAAGAAAGTAGGCTAGGTCAGAGACAATGTGTTAAGTTGTCACAAAAGAAGGTCTCCTGTCTTTCTTATATTGAATAACTTAATACTTTTCCATTCTCAGGTTATTTTGGCTTTTTTGGTCTTTAAGCTTATTGCCGAGGTATAAAATTGAAAAACCTGAATATGTTGAGAATGAAATTGAGTTTGTACCTAAAAAAGCTTCTGAGATTGAAGATATATGTATGTTTTTTTCTTTTCACAGACAGGTGTATTTATAATGAAGATCATTTAAAATATATATGTAATTAAAGCATTAATGATTTTAACATGTATGTGTTGTGTGTAGTGATTTATTTGTGTGTAGTGTATATATTCATTTTGTGTGTAGTGTATATGTTGTGTGTAGTGTATATGTTGTGTGTAGTGTAGGGGACATGTTGTGTGTAGTGTATATGTTGTGTGTAGTGTATATGTTGTGTGTAGTGTAGGGGACATGTTGTGTGTAGTGTATATGTTGTGTGTAGTGTATATGTTGTGTGTAGTGTAGGGGACATGTTGTGTGTAGTGTATATGTTGTGTGTAGTTTATACATGTATTTTGTGTGAAATGTTTATGTTGTGTATAGTGTATATGTTGTGTGTAGTGTTTATGTTGTGTGTAGTGTTTATGTTGTGTGTAGTGTAAATGTTGTGTGAAATGTATATGTTGTGTATAGTGTATATGTTGTGTGCAGTGTATATGTTATGTGTAGTATAGGGTACATGTTATGTGTAGTGTATATGTTGTGTGTAGTGTATATGTTATGTGTGGTGTATATTTTGTGTAGTTATTTAATACTAGCGTGTAATTGTTTATCTTGCAGAGGTTATGGACCCTGATAATGAAGAAGGCGAGGAAACAGAAAAAGGTCGACACAGTAAGTTAACGATATTCTTCAACTCTGTGACGGTTGACTTCAATAGACATAACATGAGCTAAATGTTGCAGTGATAAATATATTTTATGCAACATCAATATAAAAATGCATTCCCTCGTGGGCTCGTGGGAATGCAACTTTACACAATCAGCTCGTTCCAATATAACCTATCAGGATAGCTAGCTCATGTAATATTCCCTATATAGTTATATAAATGTAGAGCATGGTAATTTGATGAGTATATTTGTAACAGTGTCTACGCAGAGATACATTATGCAACCTGATACTTCCTTCTAAGATTATTGAAAAGGTTTGATATTTCTAGCTTAATGTTCATTTTGTGATATACATGTATGTAGATACATTTTTGTATAGGATCTTTCATAAGTTGTCTTTTCATATAAACTGTGACAGAGTTGAAGTGTTTTAAATTGAATCTGTGACTCTCTTGTTTATGTAACATCACAGGGGCCGGTTCTATATAAAATATAGGGTTTGGGGTGGGTTTGAGCAGGCTTATTTTGAATTTGAGGGGGACATTTTTAAGTTTTATCATATAAAATAAAACTCTTTTCTCAGTTTTGAGGCTGCCCATAATGCATTTAAGACAGTCAATTTGGTTTCCAGCCACGTCTTACGATAACACTGAAAATGATAATGGATTTAAGATTCATATAACCATTACCTCTCTTATTATCATAAATGGACTTGCCCATCCTTCAGTTTGGGCAGAACCATTGATTATCTCTAGCGAAAATTTTAGAGTACATTCTGACTGAATAGCGAACAGTGCGAGCCATGGAAAGACAGCATGAATGTGCCAGCTGATCTTGGTTTTCACTAGTTGCATGACACTTTAATAGCAGACAGCAGGTCAAGAGTTAATCACTATGGTATTATAAAGCCAAATAATGCAAAAAAAGGAACAAAGCATCATGTGATGCACTACTTAAAAAAAGAAGCCAAAGATTGATTTTACATAGGGTCAATCAGAGGTTAAGATGTTTTATATTAAATGTGTATATGATATAAAGAAAATAATGTTATGCTAGTATTACATTGATGTTGTGTGATAAAGATATATAATATTAATTTGATTTATTTTCAGCAAAAGTAACTAGTGAAACAGACTCTTCAGATAAAACTGAAGATGGCATTGATGTGGACGAGGTACAACAAACTTGGTGGCATAGAAAAAGGTAACAAAATATCCACTATTACAACTTATTGTTGGTTGCAGGAAAGATTTCGAAAGAGTTTCTATAGGCTTATAGCTTTCAACAGAATCAAAACTTAAGATAAATTATGTATAAACTAAAATAAAAATTCTACTTAAGCTGTCTGGCATGTGACATTGATACCTTTCATATGGTGAAAGTGTTAATCTATCTAGCTGATAATAAATGGTTTTACTTCAACTTCAAACCGCTTTGGGTTTGAATCCCGACAGAGACTTTGGATTATTTCATGTGACGAAACTGTCCATCAAGCTTACATTGGTGGTTCTACTCAAACTTTCTTAGGTGTCTGTTTGTACCTGAACTAATGCATACACAGAGGTGCACTAGAGGTCTTCATCCATCAGTAAAGCTGTAAAGTTGCCATAATGACCTGTGTTGGTACAACATAAAACCCAACAAATTTAAAAAAAAAAAGAAAAAGAAAAAGGAAATTGGCTGAAAAGTGTATTTTACATCAAATTTAACAACAACAATAAAAAAAACAGATGTTCACATTACATCTTTGAATATTTGTTACAAATTTTATAATGCAGGAATATTCAGTTATGTATTATAGTTTGGAAAATTCCATTTTTGTGTATGGAGGAAAAAGCAAAAAAGAAATGAGTGTAAATAATATGTTTACGATTTCAAATTTATATGTCCAAGTAAAAAAGTGGTCTCCGTTTCCTAACAAAACAAAGGATGTTTGTTATATACGTATGTCATTCATTTTTCAGTCGTAGATTACGGAAATTAAATCGTCGATGTCGCAGAGCGTGTAGAAGATTTGTTAAAAGCACGCCATTTTATTGGACTGTTATTGTGATGGTGTTTCTGAATACTTGTGTCTTAACCTCAGAGCATTATGAACAACCGGATTGGTTGGACGAATTTCAAGGTATGCTAAATATTAGCGGCATTGACAAAGCAACGTAACATGCTTTTGCGACAGATGATCAGCTGTCTGATAGGATCCATGTGTTCGAATCATTTCTTACTTGTATTATAGTATTGTAAGCGAACAATGATCCTGATAGATGGCTGGTCTGGATCATTGTTGCAAACGCACTATGTTGGTTTTGTTGTGGCGCGGCTCATATATTTATTTTCTGTATTTTGTATTACATATACATGTAGAGTCATTAACCGTAACCATGCTATATTGCTGAATTAGTATAATGGATTTGTCCAGCTTTGAATTAAGAACTGTTCATTCGTTATTGTGAGGGGTTTTAATATTGCTAGTATTGAGCTTATTGAAATCCCTATATTGTATTCTTATCATACCTAATGATATGATAATTCTTTTCCACTTTGTTAATTTTCTTAATTTCTACCAAAATGTAGTGAATACAATGTAACAAATAAGCTTGCATAATAAGTATATAAAATATTTTTCTGTCATTTTTTTTATTTCAGAATGGGCCAACATATTTTTTGTGATTTTATTCACGTTGGAGATGTTGTTAAAGATGTACAGTCTAGGATTTCAAGGCTATTTTGTGTCCTTGTTTAATCGCTTTGACAGTTTTGTTGTGCTATGCAGTATTATAGAAGTGATATTAATACGGACAGATTTAATGCCACCTTTAGGTGTTAGCGTTCTAAGGTGTGCTCGCTTGTTACGTGTTTTTAAAGCTACACGGTAAGTTCTTTTCCCATCTGTGTACACATAATAATAAATTTGGTAGTGGTTATGTTCTTTCCTATCTATGTACATTTGTATGCACAATAAATAAATTTGATTGTGGTACCACGGTAAAAAAAAAAGATGAAAACAAATGTTACAGCAGACGTGTTATTCATGTGGTCTTTTTGCATGATTAATGGAAAATTTCAGTAGAAGACTTTAGCCGTCATTTAAATGTATCTTTACATATGTCAAAAAAATTTGTTCCATTTTGTGATATTTTTCTTTATCTAGAGAAATACATTTGTAATGCTTTTCTTTGAGTCATACTACTTTTCTTGGTGAGTAATGTATGAGTATGGAAACATAATGCTTTTTTGTAGAGAAATTAATATAATTTAAAAAGTGATTAGAAAGACCTTGAATTGAAATTTATTTTAATTAAATGATTATATATGTCATACTTTTTTTTGGTTTGTTCAAATTTAATTTTTGTCACAGAAATGGCAACTGAAATCATCAACATCTTCAGTAATCACCTCACTCTTCATAGAGCATAATCACGATGAAATGTGTGAAATTCTTAAATTTTCACGCTCAAATTAAAAAAATCAAGCAAACCTTCAGAACTCACACACACCAAAGACAATATGTGCGTGATAAAGTAATAAAATGTACAAGATTGAAATAAAAACAATTGACCAATGATATTCTTTTTTTCTACAGGTATTGGTCATCTCTGCGAAACCTTGTGGCGTCGTTACTCAACAGTATGCGTTCTATTGCCAGTTTGTTGTTACTCCTCTTCTTGTTTATTGTGATCTTTGCCTTGCTTGGTATGCAGTTGTTTGGCGGGAAATTTAATTTTCCAGACGGCAAACCTCGTAGCAACTTCGATACCTTTTACCAGTCACTGCTCACTGTCTTCCAGGTACAATAAACTATATGTTGCAACTTGAGTGTGAACATATTTATTTTCACTCATTTGTGATGAAAACATTAAACTTATTTGTTACATCGTTGAAATACCTATCATGTAAGGATGCTTTCCAGCTAAGTTACTGAAAGTCAGTGGTTCTACTCAGGTGCCAGCTTATGCATGAAATAATGCACGAAGGGGCACCAGCGAAAGATCTTCCTTCATCAGTAAAGCTGGAAAGTCACTGATGGCTTGTACAGTGTTGATGTGACTTTAAAATATACAAATAAGAAGACCTATTTGTAAATATCATATATTGTCCAAAAAAAACGAAAACTGACATATTTTTGCCAGAATGTCACATCTATGAATTGAGATTGTGCTATTGATTGTGAAAATTAAGCTGTGAAATTATATTAATCTATGATATAATTAAATAAAATTTATTATTTTTAGTTTATCTAGACTGTATATGATTAAGTTAGATAATAGACTGCAGATACTGGAATGAAAATGGGATGACTAGACTATGAAATTCAATTTGAAAAAATTTCTGAAAATTTTCAGCATCTAACATGATTATAAGAATCAAGAGTATAACCATATGGTTATGTAGCACAGTTTTGAATTACAGGGCACAAGACTCAAAATTTGAATGTGTAAGCCAGTCCAGGCATTTGTAATGAAATATTTACCTATCCAGAATTTCAACCTTTTAGGTTATTGTGCACTAAATTCTTCATTGTATTAATAAAAATATTTAGTTTAGTTCGGTCAGTATGTAATATAGTAATATAAGCAAATCTTTCAATCTGGACAAAACCATACAATGTTTTTAGGGAAAATTTTTTGAAAATACAAAATGTAAATACTGACTGAACAGCAAACAGTGCAGACCATGATCAGATGGAATGAATATGTCAGATGATTTTTTTGTTTGAAAAGATCGCAATGGTAGAACCAGTTACAGCCAGCATGCTAAGGGTTTTATATATACATGTAGTAATTCAATAGTATTATTGATGATTTTGTTGTTTTAGATTCTGACTGGTGAAGACTGGAATGCTGCAATGTATGATGGTATAAGAGCGTTTGGCGGAGTTTCTGATATGGGCGCAGTAGTCTGGGTGTATTTTGTTGTCCTTTTTATCTGTGGTAACTGTATCCTTTTTTAGAACTACTTGCGTTACTATTATTTGTATTTAGAAAATTCAATATAAAAAATCAGAAGGTGCAATACTGAGTTAAGAAAGTAACAAAAAACAATGCATAACACCTTTTGCATTTTAAAAAGGTTCAGAAATAACTGACATCATGAATTAGGTGCAGGTTGATTTATTATATCTTGAAATTTGTGACTCCCTATAAATAGAGCATCATTTTGTACATGGTATGACCTATTGAGAAGAGTTAAATCCCTAAAGCTCAATCATTTTCCATATATGAAAAAAAACAAAAAAAACAACTGATACATCAATCTCATACTGATACCGTGTTACACGAACAGTCTAGCTTTGCATCCTTGTGATACCAACAGTTTGTGGCTGAGACCTTGTAGCACAAACATTTTTACCATGACTCCGTATTAAATTAACAACCTCTCTTTTTCTCATTATACAAAAAAAAAATTTAACCCTGAGGTTATTTCACACAAACAATCTTATGCTAAGGCTGTGTGATACAAGCTTTTTAGTGGTGATCTAAATACATTCTTACCCAATGATTACAATCCTTGACAAGAACAAAGATATTCTCCTGAATGTGTTCTTGGCTATTGCCGTGGACAATCTGGCAGATGCTCAAAGTTTAACCGAGATTGAGGCAGAAAAGGCGGAGGAAAGGGAGAGAACTAGGTCTATACGACGCTCCAAAAGTAAATCACCGGAAAAAGGAGAAGAACAGGTGAAGTCTGGGGGCTTTTTTATGAATTTTTACAATTTTAAAGACATCAAGAGATAAAATGGTTATTAGAATTGAAATACAGAACTTTTGTTGGTATGATAATACATTGTTGTGAATTCAAACACAATGTTACAACCACAGAGGGGGCCTCCGTGGCCGAGTGGTTAAGATCGTTGATTTCAAATCACTTGCCCCTCACCCCTGTGGGTTCGAATCCCGCCAGGAACTTTGAATTCTTTGATGTGAGGAAGCTATCCAGGTAGGTGGTTCAACTCAGTACATGCCTGAAATAATGCACAGAAGGGCACCTCCTCCAGTAAAGCTGGAACGTCGCCATATGACCTTTACTGTGTTGGTGTGACGTAAAACCCAATTGAATTTAATTAAACAACCACAGAGTGGCACAGTGTAAAGCAATTTACTTCTTGACATGAGCATTTACCAAAGTAAGTCTTGATAATAGATTTAACCTCTTTATAGCAACCCCTCTAAACAACAACCATAAGTTTGGTCTCCCCAAGGGTGTTGCTCTTTAGAGGTTTTACTGTATCAGTTAAGTGCATATTGAAGCTGTTAAGATGTACAAAAGTGGGAATGTCGCCGTATACTGTGTTGATGTGCTCTCATTAATAAGGACGAGAAGGTGAAAGGAAAGTTTTATTATGAGGGGGACAATGTATTTTCTAGGGAGAGGAGGACGAGGGCGTGGGTATGAACGGAGATGATAAAGGAGATGATGCTGAATACAGCGCGCAGCTGAGTCGTCATCCTAGTGACAGATCATCAAGAAGGTAAAAGATTTAACATAATATACTACTAGTAATGAAGAATTTTGTCCCGTTATATGGCCCAATATCAGTGGTTGTAATGTTTTATAATTTGAGCCTCTACGAAAGAATTATGTCTATATATCATTTATATATTGCCAACAGATATTCAGTTTTGGGACTTATTTGACTGAACAGATGTGCAGTATTGGGTCTTATTTGACCTGACAGATGTGTAGTATTGGTTCTTTTTGGCCGAACAGATGTGCTGTATTGGATCATATTTGATCCGACAGATGTGCAGTATTAGGTCTTATTTGGCCGAACAAATGTGCAGTATTATGACGTATTTGGCTGGACAGCTAAGCAGTTTTGGGGCTTATTTGACTGAACATTTGTGCAGTATTGGGTCTTATTATACCCCCGCACAACAAAGTTGTAAGGGGGGTATACTGGAATCAGCTTGTCCGTCCGGCCGGCTGTCCGTCCGGCCGTCTGTCCGTCGGTTTTTTCTTGTCCGCCCAATAACTTAAGATTCCTTTGACCCTAAGTCTTCATATTTGGCATGGAGGTTAGTCATGATTAGTAGATGACCCCTATTGATTTTGAGGTCACTAGGTCAAAGGTCAAGGTCACAGGGGCCTTGACTTCAAAAAGCTTGTCCGCCCAATAACTTAAGATTCCTTTGACCCTTAGTCTTCATATTTGGCATGGAGGTTAGTCATGATTAGTAGATGACCCCTATTGATTTTGAGGTCACTAGGTCAAAGGTCAAGGTCACAGGGGCCTTGACTTCAAAAAGCTTGTCCGCCCAATAACTTAAGATTCCTTTGACCCTTAGTCTTCATATTTGGCATGGAGGTTAGTCATGATTAGTAGATGACCCCTATTGATTTTGAGGTCACCAGGTCAAAGGTCAAGGTCACAGGGGCCTTGACTTCAAAAAGCTTGTCCGCCCAATAACTTTAGATTCCTTTGACCCACAGTCTTCATATTTGGTATGGATGTTGATCATGACTATAAGGTGACCCCTATTGATTTTGAGGTCACTGGGTCAAAGGTCAAGGTCACAGGGACCTTGACAAAAAAAAGCTTTTCTTCTCAATTGCTAAAGAATGTCCTGTCCGCAATGTATTGATTTTGACATTTTCACATTTGAAGCATGTAGAATACATAACTTAGCAATGCACTGGCTTAGTAACCTCAGATTTGGCAGGGAGGTTGTCCTTGAGCTCTAAATGGCCACTGTTGATTCTGACAAAGTGGTATGCGGGGGTATTCACGCCATGATAGTGGCAGTTCTAGTTTGTGCAGATAGATGTGGAGTATTGGGTCTTATTTGTCTGGACAGATGTGAAGACTAGCATTAGTTGAAACTGATGGCTTAAGGTAGATAATTATTAGAGCCAAAATTTAAAGAGTTACATAATGATGCCGTGACATATGATTTATTTTTCAGTCACCATGAGCCGATCGCAGAACATCATGTACGTATAAATTCCAGATATGATGATGATGACGATGATGAAGGCATGTACAGACATAGTCAGCATATACCCATTGAAGGTCTGTTCTATACAGTAATATATCTTGTATACCATACCAAATACTGTGTATTTAGAGGCTTTGTTTCAGATCCTGATAAAATTACTGTACTACTGAAGTGGCTTATGCTTTGTTGGACTGGTTTTGGTAAAAAGAAAAAAAAAAATACAGAACTACATGAGACAATTTTTGGTCTGTCAGGATAATTCCAGCAGAATTCATGATTTTTAGCTTTACAACTAATAAGAGTGAGAAAAGCATGACTTTGTAGATATCCAAGTTTTACCAAAGTGTCAACTAATTTGTGGAGTGTGCTAGACATCAGTGTTGATAATGGGTTAGTTAATTGAATTATTGTGACAGAATTAGTAAAACAGAAATCAGATTATTTTGCTTTATATGTATATATTTATATATATTTTCTTTCAATGAAATTGAGAGATAGATAAACCTACCAATGTACGGCTGTAATGTTGAAAGCATATTTCTGCTGTCTGAGTAAGGTGTGTAAACAGATCACTGTTTAAGGGCAACATGCTTTGTTTATCATATTACGGCTACAATGCAACCCCTGCAAAATGGCCCTCTCTAGACCAACTACCTCTTTACAACAACAGTGCTATTTTTTCCCCACAGTAAGACTTCACATTATATATTATCTCTTGGCTAAAGCAACACCCATCAGCAACAACCAAAACCTTTCCCTCACAAAGGGAGTAGCTTTGTCTAAGTTGTGCTGTACTTGCACAACATTTGCAGAATATAATTTTTAATTAGACCATCATAAAAAACTATGAAATTTTGGCATATTCAACATTTTCATAGCTTATATAACATTTTTAAGCCTTGAGTAAAGAACTATTTTTATATCAACTCACACGCTTCCAATTAACTTTTTTCAACCGCAAGTGAAAATGCTCATCAAATTTATATAATCTGTGGTTGCATGGAATATCTTAACAGTGAAATGACGAATCAGTGTAGGATTTATATAGGAAAATAATATAAATATGAATATCAGATAATGAACTTGTCTAGACTATCATGTTATCTCAGACAATGTTAGTAATTATGGATGATATTCCATATTGCTGATGATTTTATTCATGGTGAATTATACTAAGTATGTGATGATTCAAAAAAAAAAAAAGTATCACCACAATGGTAGTTTATATGTATTGTTTAGTGTATTTGTCAATATATCTGAGGGTTATCTATACAGTCTGTCTGAAGGTCCATATTTTTCTGTTCTGGACTTGCACTTTACAAGCAGTTGACAGATGTTTAAAAGTTTGAAATACTTTGTACAAATGTTAACCCCTACTGGAACCAAAAAATGATTAGCCTTTGCCATTAATATAAAGTCGGGTCAGCCTGCACTTCATTGTAGTCAAGCTCTAGTTAGCTGACTTATTTAAGATTTCCATCTTGATAGCCCCAAAATTAATAATGGATAGTTCCAAAAATGAAAGCTGGACAAGTTTATTTAAAAAATTCAGCAGATTAAGGGTTAAATATGGTTAGGTGGTTTGTTTAATGTGTGCATCTAGTATTGCAATGTGTGTATACTGTTATATTTTGTCCGTAAATTTATTCCCTACCACTCTAAATTTCTTAAATGGACTTGTCCATATTTCAATCTAGACTAAACCAATCATCATTTTAGGGAAATTTTCAAAATATGTATACACTGAATAGCCAACAGTGCAGACCATGACAGGACAGCACAGATTGGTTTGCAATCTTATCTTTGTCTGCTAGAATCTGTTGCATTCAGAAAGCGAAATGTTATTGTCTCATTTGAAGATTGAATGTCAGAAAAAAAGAACTATCCATTTAGCATGTCGAATATAAGCAGTCTGGTTCTAAAGATTTATCATGAATTTTAACGTGTTTTGTTTACAGAGGATGAGTACCAGTCTGAAGAAGATGAAGAAGAGGAAGGCGAAGAGTTTGAGGACGATGACGACTCTCAGACTGTGTCCACTGCTCGACCGAGACGCATGTCCGAGATTCGTATCACAAACAAAGTGAAACCTATACCACCTTTTAGCTCACTCTTTATATTTTCTCCAACTAACAAGTAAATGCAATTTTTTATACTTTTGACTTTGTAATGGTTAAACCATGTCCGTAGTTCGTACAAGTTATTATAAAAGATAGAATTATCTTAATAAGTGCTTGAAAAAGTGTGTTGAGTGTATTATTTTAATATATCATTTAGTAAAGTAAATCAAACAAAGGCAGTTTTAATATTGGCAGAACTATCTCATTTCTGCATACAAAAATCACTCAATATTTCCCCAAATTTTTGCTAAAAAGTGTAAAAGAAATGCTCCAGTGGGACTTAATATTGGGAAACATACATTCAGGGTGTAATGTATTTTGTACATGTAATATATACATTGCACATGTTTTCATTTTTTCAACGTGTAGGTTCCGTAAGATATGTCATTCTGTATGTAACCATGCGTACTTTGGTAACGTCGTGCTCGGATGTATTCTCATCAGCAGTGGTATGTTGGCAGCAGAAGATCCTCTAAACAGTAAATCTGATAGGAATAAAGTAAGTCTGACCTAGTTTTTCCTTATTATTTAGCCGTTGTTGATATTTTAGGGGTGGCCAAGTGCCCCTCACTACTGTAGGTTCAAGTGTAACTAGTGACTTTGGATTCTTTCATGTGAAGGAAGCTATCCAGCTTTGTTCTGGAACATCTGTGGTTCTACTCAGGTGTCTGTTTGTGCCTAAAATAATGCATGGAGTGGCATCTGAGGTAATCCTTTGCAATTTAAGCTGGAAAGTCGCCATATGGCTTTTACTATGTTGTGATGTAAAACCCAACCCAAAAAATAAGACTTTAAACCCTGATTTTGGATAAACACAATGCACTTTTTAAACCATCAAGTGGTGACATTATGTCACTGTGTGATCTAATAAAAACTTGAGTTGGAATGGGTTGGGGATGTTGGCATATGATCTAATAGTGCCATTGTGGGAGAAAGTATTAAAAAATAAAAAAAGGACGAGAGAATTTCAAATTTCGAAAAATGTTGTAAAATATTAAATGACTATTATTTTTATGTTACAGATTCTGAACTACTTTGATTATATATTCACCAGTGTGTTCACAGTTGAAATCATTGTCAAAGTAAGTTTTGTTTTGTTTTCTTCTTTTGTGTAACAATTTGCTGGCTTATTTTCTTACACATATTAGTGTTAAGCTGTTACATGCTTCTTAAGAAATGTTAAATAATTAGTAATAGAGCAAGCACAATTTATGACCTTATATTAAGGAAAGTCAAAACTGTCTTATATACTTTCATTTGCCTGTCAGTTCGGTCAAAATTGAATTATATAATGTTTAAAAAAAAAAAGGTAAAATTATTTGTCTGGTTTTAACTGGCTTCAACAGAAATACATGTATAATTCTATATTAAATTGAGTTGAGTGCACACCTACCTTCACAACTATCAGTACAGCCTCTGACCATTGCTTCAGGAAATCAATTCGTTGCCTTAGTGGTCTAAATTGTTGTTAATTTTGTTTGTATGTGGCAGGTCATGAGTTTGATTCCCATCCACAATGGGATCTTTTCTAATGTATTTGCATCTTTTAGTTACAAAATTGCAAAATTCGATATAAAGGCAAATTAGAGTTGTCGTTTCTTATTTGTATAGACATAAAGTATCCGTTGTTCAAAATTTATGAAATATATTTAATGATGTTACATTACAGCTTATAACATATGGATTGGTGCTTCATAAAGGATCATTTTGTCGTAGTTTCTTCAACATACTTGATCTGATAGTCGTCGGGGTGTCTCTCGTTTCTTTTGTCTTAGAGTAAGTATAACACCTCTATGAATTATCTGTTTACTCTGGAAATTTACATGTATACTTTAATCCTTCTAAAACTAAAGTGTAATGGATACGTCTTGCTTTGAATTTAGAACTGTCAATTGATAATTTAACCCCTTAACCTGCAGAATTTCTTTAATGGACTTGCCCAGCTATATAATTTGGAACAGTCCATTCAAAGTTTTAGGGATTTCAATATCAAAGTACTATAAATTGAGCTTCCCTTATTATAGAGCCAGGTCAGACTGCATGGATGTGCAGGCTGGCGTGGCTCTATACTGGTGCCATAGGTTAAACACTTTCAGTCCCAGCAGGTTAAAGGTTAAGGGATTACAATATCGAAATGCAGAAGTTAGGCAACCAATTATATAGAGTCCAGTCAAACTGCCGGAAAAGCCTCGTAATTGACTGGCTCTGGACTTGTACTGATAGTATTAACAAATAATTTACACGGCACATGCTCAGAGAGTAAAATGTCAATATTTTGAAATTTGTGTCTATAATTGATATACTCAGCTTGTTATTTTTCTATGTTTCAGAAAAAAAATTTCAGTTAAATTGAGAATAACCCATCTATCTTGAAATAATTCTTAGCATTTTTAATTAATTACATGTTCTTTTAGATCATATATTTGTCGATTAAGTACATATAGGTAGAGATGTTTAAATGATATTTTTAAATGAAAAATATAGATAGAGGCATTAATGTAGTTAATTAGCAATTTTTAAATACATGTAATAATTTCGATAAACTTTTTGGAATGCTTTTAGATGTAACACTTTAAGCTGTAGTTGTATTGATATTTATTTTTTTTAAAAAATCGGCAATTAAAATTCCAATTGATTTGTGAATGTCTGCAAAACTGCGTCTATGTTACATCACATTGCGTTCATAATGCCATCAATATATCATTTTTGTGATATTTAACGTGCATTCTTTCCGCATATTTGACGTAATTGTCGCTAACGACTGGAGTTGGTATATATGTATTAGATATATAAATCATCATAGCTTTAGATTTGGTAAAAAGCAAGTTTATAAAAAAAGTGAAATATGTCTGTGATTTTTTATTTTGTGCGCGTTTGTTGTTTAGTAAACGAACAATGCTTTTGGTCATTAGTCGAGAACTATGTTAGTTAATCAAATGTCATTGTAGAATAAAAACTGCAGCCCATTAGAAGTGAAAAACAAGTTTGAACCCTCACCATTCACTTGTGTAATTACACCACGGCTTTCGTTAAATCACGGGCACATTGTTTGGAATGAAAAGATGTACATAACTGCTTTCTGATCACAAAAAAATCACCACCTCAAACTGTAGTAGTTTGTCAATTTTTTTTTTTTTTTTTTTTTTTTTTTTTTTTTTTTTTTATTAGAATCAGTTAGAAAAGAAAAGAGACATTTAATAAATCAGTGTCAAGGGAGCAAACTCTTTATACACACTTTGACTAGTTTGAGGGTTTTTGGTATTTTTTTGGGGTTTATCAATTTAATAATTCTTAGTTTAAAACAACATGCAAAATATTTTTTTTTTCCAGTGATAGCTTTTCTGAACAGTGTTTTGTGTGAAGCTATTTATTAATAAGGAAGTGGTAGCATGGCCAAGTGGTTAGCACATTCAAATAGTAATCTAAGGGTTGCCGGCTGAGTGGGTTGAAACCCCGTCTTAGGCAAGCTGTTGTTTCTTTGAGCAAGAAATTTTACACTTATTGCTTAGTACTGGTTGGTTCCAGGAATGAATTCGAGAGTGTTTCAATAAGCTATTAGCTTCTAACACAATCAAACTAAAATAAATTAGTATTAACTAAAAAGGAAATAATTATAGTATTGGTTCTTTCCCAAATTTTTATGACTCAAACTTGAAAGAGTGGGTGTGACTTAAAAGATCCAAGCAAGAAAAAAAAAAACATGTGACTCAAATGAATCTAAATTTTGATAAAAAATAGTAGTTCTATTAACGAAGTTCAGTGTTAATGCAAAGTTAAAACATGATTTTTTATGTAATTACAATTAATAGAATAGTCATTAAATACAAGTCAGTTAGTTACAACCTCAGGGTCGTTGTCATTGAATTCATAGACATGGAAACAATTACCGTACTTCATTGCAAGAAAGTATACTCCAATCTAGGCATATATGATTGTTTGTGCATTTGTGACAGCATGATGTAAAAAATACAATGATATAGTTATACCACCTTTGAGAAGCATGTAAATTTGTTAAATATTTTCTACCCATATAAAGCAGCCTTCCCCCTTCCCCTGCCCCCCCAAAAAAAAAGAACAACAAAACAACCTTGAAGCTCACTTAGTGCAAAAAATCTGTGAACGGAGAAGATTTTGTCAAACTATTCAGTTTATACACACATACTATGAGGCCAGTGCAAAATTAGCAAAAGAGTGGAGGCTTTTTTGCCAAAACTATTCAAATTAGACACATTGTATGAGGCCATTTAAGTAACTTAACAAAAAAAACAAACTGTTATATAGAAAAAGAAAACTAATTTAACCAAGGCCTTCTTCTCTTTAGTATTTACAGGGTGCTGTTTTAAAACCAGTATATTGTTGAGATTAATTTGTAAGTCACATAATAACAATATGGTGTAAATAGTACTTTTCTTTAAAACAACAATGGTGTTTGCTATTTCTTATCCACAGAAAAGCACGAATGATGTAAATGCATTTCCAGGAAATTACATTACATTTAAATTTTGTAATGAGCCCATCTATATCCAAAATACATTTAGGCTGTGCATCTGAATCCAAAATACATTTAAGCTGTACATCTGAATCCAAAATACATTTAAGCTGTGCATTTGTATCAAAAATATATTTAAGCTGTGCATCTGAATCCAAAATACATTTAAGCTGTGCATTTGAATCCAGAATACATTTAAGCTGTGCATCTCAATCCAAAATACATCTAAGCTGTGTATCTGAATTCAAAATACATATAAGCTGTACATCTGAATCCAAAATAAATTTAAGCTGTACATCTGAATCCAAAATACATTAATTATTTTAAGCTGTGCATCTGAATCCAAAATACATTTAAGCTGTACATCTGAATCCAAAATACATTTAAGCTGTGCATTTGTATCAAAAATATATTTAAGCTGTGCATCTGAATCCAAAATACATTTAAACTGTGCATCTGAATCCAAATTACATTTAAGCAGTGTATCTGAATCCAAAATACATTTAAGATGTGCACCTGAATCCAAAATACCTTTAAACTGTGCATCTGAATCCAAAATACATTTAAGCTGTGCATCTGAATCAAAAATATATTTTAGCCGTGCATCTGAATCCCAAATACATTTAAGCAGTGCCTCTGAATCAAAAATACATTTAAGCCTTGCATCAGAATCAAAAATGCATTTAAGCAGAATGAGGGGGGAAAGAGCAAGTGAGGGAAACTGCAAATGTACTTTATAAATTGGACACTCATAATTATATGAATAGTGGGGTACATGGTACAGTTCTCTTAATTCATACATGTACTTGCTGAGTTCTTACCATTTCCCTACTTGAAATATATGTTTACTTAATAGCTTTTTACTACAGTAAAAAACAAAATGGTAAAAAGTATGATTTTCTAGTTCAAATTGTGAGTCTTTTATCTAACAATAAAAGTGTGTAAGATTTATTTTGTCACAAATTTAACTTTTATTTTAAAGGTCTTTTATTAATGGAGGACTTTGCAAGCGATTTAAATTATCCACTCTTTTTTGTTATAAATTGTGTCAATATGTTTTTTGTTTCTTTTTAATTTGCTACATAACTGTTTATATATCAAGTATATATCAGAGTTCAGCATTTTTTGTCCTTTATGAATGACCATTTTAAGGGACTGAGCTAATTTCTTTTGATGAATGAAAAGATCAACAGGTGACCATAGTTACAAAGTTACAACAGATCCACAGTTGGAGGATGCAGTCATTTTTCGTGCTTTTTTCACATAATATAGCGTGTTTTCAGTAAAATATAACCATTATGTGTTTTTCTTTGTATTACATATATCCAATTTATACTGGTTTTTATGCCCCCAATTAGACAACGTTTGAATGTCCATTTGTCGTGCTATTACACTGTCCATCAGTAAACCACAGAATGTGGGGGCATCCTTGCCCTATGGACATATCTCTAGTTTCATCTGTTTTGGCTTTATAAATTCAATGATAAAAAGCAATCTTACATTTGTAATCTTGAGATATAAATTTACTTTAAAGGGACTCCACTGACCATTTTTGACATAACAGGACTGGATAGATTTTTCAAGATTAATATTCAATCTGATCGAGGTCTAGACCAATAACTTGTGTGCAAAATTTCAGATCATTTGCTGACTCTGTTTGTTCCAGAATAATTAAAGTTCAGAGAACTACCTTTAAAAAATGTAATGATTAGCCTATAAACAAAATAGTTTTCCTAGGATGGATTTTGATAGTATTGAAGTAATGTGGTAAGTTTAAAAAAATTATTGTCCTATGCTTGCTAAGATACTTTCAGACCGCTGGAAAAAATATATTTGTATTTTAAATGCGAGACTTAAAACATACTGAATTTTGTGTGTATACAAGATAAAGGTTTTTTTTCAACTCATGTTGTCTGAAAATTTGACCAATTTTTTTTTCCATTTAAGTATGTTTTTTGTCTGGATGGAAAAATACAGATTTAAATTATTAACTTTCTTTATATAATCTGTGTGATGACAAAGGGGATTTTGTTGTTTTAAAATTTTTGGATTTTTAAAAAAAGATTTAAATTTAGTACTTCCTTTTGATCTATATATACACACAATTATTGAATGTCATTACTTTATTTTATATGTTACTTGGTTTCATGATGTGATGTAATACAGTCAACCCTGTAATGAAGACACTTCTAAAACCAACTTGTTTCGTAGGCCTCTATTTTATAAGATTGAGAAGTGTCTTTGCTAACAAGTTTGACTGTACTTTAAAGAAAAAAAAGAAGAGTATTATTATGTATTGAATGATAAGAATGTACAGAATGAGTGTCTGTGAGTGTTTGACAATGACGTGTGAAATGTCAAGTGTTATGAAGTGTAATAATATTGTGTTCTGGCTGGGCTTGCTTTGCGATTTTGTATCAGTTGAAAATCCTGTTCGAGCTTTCCCATGTACAGTTTTAATATATTATATTATTTTGCAAGACTGAGATTGTAGAACTCAAATTTAGGATAAAAGTGGAGGAAAAATGATGATTGTACTCAATATTTTGCATCAAAAAGATTTTATCAGATATATCTTACGGGTGTGAAATTTGGGGATATGTAGGTAGCTTTTTGTTTGATTTTGTAAACTACATGAGTTTTTGAGTTTTGATGATACAATGTATTATATTTATTGGAGTTAAAAGAAAGTCCCTATTTTAATTTTGTATTTTTGTGTCAAATTTCATTTTCTCGTTTTTCTGTGCCTGTGTACTATTAGAGTGGCTTTGTGGAGTGACTGTGGAAACTCGTCCAAGTCCGATATGTAGTGTTCAGCATGTAATTAGAAAACGCAATACTGCGCGCTGCAAATTTTTGCTATTATATTTTTTGTTGAAACAGTTATTGGTGATAATACAGGCATTTTGTTCCGCTATTTACAGATTGGGAGGTGCTAATTTGTAAGTACATATGTCCGTAATGTCATTCTGGTACCTTTCTTAATAATAAAACATACAGGTTGTTTTTTTTATTCACTTTTAAGAGAAACTAATTTTCGTGAATTTAAAGTGTGTAACGAAGTGTACTTTTTTCTTATATATTTTATATATATGATATATTTTGATAATATTTTTTATCTGTATTTTTTATTGCTATTTATTGCACAGTTTTTCATACATCTCTCTATGCTGTAATTGATCAAACTTGCAAATTTCAAATTTTTAATATCGTTCTTTTTTCTCCTCTCTCTTTTTTCTTCTTACCACACTGAAGTATTGTTGGGTACATCAAATACCTGTTTTTATCTCTGGGTTAAGTTCATATAAAGCAATGAAGTTGAATTAATTTGGAATTCAAGTTGCTTTACTAAAATTTGTCTGACCGAATCATTCTTGGAGAAAATTTTCTTAAAGCTTGCATTACTCACAAAGTTTTGCTGTGCTGTGTTTTCTACTAAATTTTTTTTCTGACATTTTTTTTTTTCTTCCTTTTTACAAAACAGCTGTCTCGGCCGTCATGGAATTTTTATGCATCATTAATTAAAACAAAGGAAAGCATTTCGTCCATGGAAATTTTATTAATACAATATCCGTATTGAATTACAGACAAAAATAATTATATAATTTTAAACATTTTGGGGAAAAAGCGCAAGTAATATAAATGTACCCAAAGATACAAAAATTCTTTTTTTTATCTTTTTGGCATTTGACTTTTATGTTATGTATGAAGACATACGTATGAGGTACCAGGAAGACAGGACTCTAGGCAAATCTAGGGTGTTGTCTTTTGAAATGCTATGTACATGTTCTGTCACGGGCTGATGATTGTAGACTAGAGTCGCAGCAACAACAACAACAAATTGGTTGTCATGACTCCGTTCATTGTGCTGGTGATGATGAATATGATGATTGATTTGATTGATTGATTGATTAATACTTTAAAAAAAAAAAAACTGACTTGTTTCGATACATGTTGTTGGTTTGTTTGTTTTTTAAAAAAAAAAACAACAGAAGTACTTACTTGTAGTACGGCATTAATTAGATGGCTGATAAGGTGGGAGTGGTTCCAGTGGTATCAAATGAGGTGGATTTAAAGCAAGAAAATTCTGTGAAGAATAAAAGTTACATTTGGATTGGTCCAGAGTTCGTTATTTAAGTAATATTATGAGATAATGTATTATTAAGCTTTTTTCACATGTTTATTTTTTAGCTTCAGCCAACCCTATTGCTGACCCTGTTAATTATGACCTTAAACCCTGGATCCATTCTTCACCATGCTTGTGAAATGTTCTAAAAATTTAGATTAGAATGTACACTAATTGATAATAAAAACTTTTCTCTTAACATAGGCAAGTGCCCTTCCTTTTTGCTTGTTAAACCCATGTTTTTCTTTGAGGCATAGTTAAACTAGGCTTACAACGAACAAGTCTGTAAAAATGTTAAATTATTTTTTCCAAGGCAAAGGATTTTTTTCTTTTATCGGGTCCTTAACGTGAATATTTTTACATTTAAACATACATGTGTATTATTTTTTTCTTCTGCCTGTTAAAAAGTAACAAAAGTTTCTATTTGCTGACACTGTAGATTGATATAAAGTGTTTTCTTTGCCATTACATTTTACAAAAAGCTATCAGAAAAATCAGTATGTGGAAAAGGTTTACCGGTATGTGACGTGTTATGTTTTTTTCTGTTTTAAAATGTGATTTTACAGGGTATTTTAGTTTGTTCCATCTTTTTTTTTTCTTTTCAAAAGGCATGATCCGTTACCGTATTTCGCTACCCTAATTAACAAATTGTAGTGTTGTATAACAAGGAAATTGTGTTGACAGTATAAATGTCTTTTTGCTTCAATTTATTTTTTGCGATAACCTTGCTTCGTTACGGGTGAGATAGGAGAGGATGAGAAGGGTACTTGAGAAGCACGGAATGCTTTAGTACTAACCCCCCGTCCCTCCCCCTTATCATTTCTAGGTCACTTATTGATACATTAGGACGGTTTATGTCAAAGTTTATGTCAGATTTTCTGTTGTCGTGAAATTAGCTCAGTCCCTTATTGTTGTTTGTTGAAATTTTGTGCTCACGTTTTTAGGTCTAAAAATAGAAATGTAATAACCGAAGGCGGAGTTATAACAGAATTGTTGTCACATGACTAACAACAGTTATATAACTAAAACAGTTGAAATTGACAACTTCAGTATATAGATATGTTCTAGATAAAAAAAAAATTGTTTTTTTTTCTCATGATTTTTGCATGTGTAGATAATTTGATATAAGTTAAGTTTTGAAAATTACTGATGAAATAATTACTGTTACAAAGGGTTGAAAAATTTATAATATAGATAAAAAAAATTAAAAATTAAACAAGATGATATTTTAATCATCATCTTATATATGAAATATTTTAACCAATATAGATGTAGAAAGAAAATGATTATGTAATTAGTTTGTTAAAATGATATTGTTGTATTTAGGCCTATGATTTTCCTCTAACTGTTGTCTTAGTTTTGAAGAAGTACAGAGAACAACATAGTTAATACAGTAGAAAGGCAAATTGAAATGAAATTAATGGCCCCAGGTTTCTCATCACCTTCCTATTCCTGTCTTAAAGTAAAAGAAATCTAGGGGTAATAAATAGGAAAAATCCTGTTAAACAATGATCACAATTTTTTTTTTAATGAAAATTATTTTTTTGTATAAATTTGACTGCAATCTTATAAAGTTTGTTAAAAGGAAAAACCCTCTCCAACGCTGTTGCTATGACAACAGCATCTGTTATGGTGAACCGTTGCTTTAGAAGAAACATGAAAACAGGTACTGCAGGATTTGTGAAAGGTTCATGACATTTAAACTCATTGGTCCATGTCAGTCCTACACAGGTCCATGGCAGACCTACACAAGGTGCTCACTTGTTGCCTGAAATAATAGTTAGAAACAATGATATAACATTCCCCCCACCCCCCAACGCCATTTTCCATGAAAAGTGTATTATTTTATAAAATTGAAGAATATTATTTATGTAACTATTATTATTTTTTTTGTTTATACATAATTGAATAGGTGTGTCATTGATACTGTATGAATATTATTTTTGTCTTTTCTTTTCTTAGATACATGATTGTACATTGTATAATACATATATAGATATTTCAGGAAAAAAAAATCATTATTATGGACTTCGCTTTATGAACACATATCTGTGTATGATTCTTAACTCTTATTTATACCATATAATTTTATGTATTATATAATTTTGAATTCCGCTGACACTAGAGGATGTTGACGACTTTCATCAATGAACAGGCTCGATTGAATCCAAGTCTACTTTATTGTCATTTTTGATGCATTAGACGGCTGTCAGTGGTTCTCACTTTGCAGAAATTTTATAGTGATATATAGAGGATATTCAAGTTTTTTCTATTAATATACGAGTTATTTTCATCAAGTGGTATGAAAATAAATATTTCACAAGTGGTGGTAATCATGAGTGAAATATAAATATATATTTTTACAGTGAAAATATGGAAAAAGAAGATATGCATTTTTTTTCATCAATATTTCTCTATACATGTATTTCATACAAGTATATAAATATATAATAAACTGACATAAGTAAGATAGATCATGCCTGCAGAATTATGGGATATTTAGTCTATACAAGCTAGTGAACCCAGAAACAATGCAGTGAATATTGGCTAAGTTTTATATAAACAGAGATTCTCATTACCATGGAAATTTAAACAAGAATTTTTGTCTTACACAGTGCAGCAGATGCAATATCCTGTTAACAGTGTAATTATGTAGCATGAAAGACAATACTTACAAAACAAATGATACTCAAGTATTGAATTGCCAACTTCAGATACAAACGGTTTTTGTTGGACCTTGGAAATATTGCAAAATGTAAAAGGAGTCCTAGACATAAACAAAATACTTGATTCAACATATGTTTTTTGAACTACATTTCTACCGGGTAGATATAAGTTGACACAAGATGAAAGGAATGTTCATTGTAGATATAATAAAATTGAATATTTGTGGTCCTAGACATGAATCACTTGATTTAGGAAATGTTTGTGGTCCTAGACATACATCACTTGATTAAGGAAATGTTTGTGGTCCTAGACATAAATCATTTGATTAAAAAAATGTGTGTGGCCTAAATCACTTGATTAAGGAAATGTTTGTGGTCTTAAACATAAATCACTTGATTTAGGAAATGTTTGTGGTCTTAGACTAAGGAAATGTTTGTAGTCCTGAAAATGTTTGTGGTCTTTGATTGAGGAAATACTTTTCATAGACATAAATGACTTGATTAAGGAAATGTTTGTGGAACAATTGTTTGTTATCATAATTGTTTACCAAAGATTTTTAAGAACTTAAATTATTATTGATTATTGCTTCACAAAAACAAGCCATACGTTTATAAGCACAACTGTAAATTCTATCTATATTGCACAATTACTATCCTTTAACTTCTTCATTCACAAAATTTATCTATGAACATTTTTTTTTCTTTTGTCTCTACACTCATTCACTTTTCCATTTCACTTTTTTTCTGATAATTCATATATTTTCTTATGACACATTTTATTCTCTATTACTTTGAATTGTTTATGATTGTATATAAATTTGTTTATATTTGATGTTTTTTCTTTGCCCATCATTCTTACAGGAGCGTTATCTCCTGGTTAGCATATGTGCACCAGGAAAGCTTGCGGTCTTCTCAACATGCTAATGAAACTGGTCCTGGCACCGTGTCTTGCGGAGTGCTCCAGATCGTGTTACCTGAATGCGACAGGTTGAGTTAGCATGTGCAAAACAACAACAACCCCAAAACAATAATAATCACTATATTGGGACACGTCGTAATCACCAAATATTTTACGAACCACCGAAATGTAGTAAATAAATATTTCACTCTGAAATCATCAACATCACAATACATCTATGTTATTCATCATTCTTGTGTCACTTGTATTAAAAAAATTGTAATATTTCGTTCACAAATTTATATATATATGTAATCTTCACAAGATGTAATAAATTTTGTGACATGTTTGACAGGTCAGTGCTGTATAGAAAGATAAGATTCAAATGCATATTATATACTGAACACACTCCCTACCTTGTTCATATGTTCCCCTTTCAAATAGATATTGGCATTTTCTTCATTGGTCATTTTATTGACCTTGGAGCGTAACCCTCACCCTTTTGTATTGTACCCCTGGAACACTAAGCTGCACTGGTTTGATAAATTGTAGCCACATTCTGTACACTAATCCATTCATATGTTATGATTTTGATTGAAATCCCAAATATGAATCTTCAAGAAGATTAAATTTGCAATAAAATCCTAAATCTAAATCTTGAAGAAGATTGGATGTGCATTGAAATCCCAAATCTGAATTGTGAAAAAAATTGCATTGAAATCCTTAAGTATGAATCTTGTAGGAATGAAAATCTGAATCTTGTAGAAGGATGGAATGGATATATTCCATCTGAATGTTGTAGGTGATTGGATTGATATTTTAAATCTGAGTCTTGTAGAAGATTGCATTAAAATCCTAACTGAATCGTTTAGGAGATTAATCTTGTAGGATAAAAAAAGAAAAATTTGAGACTCTGAAATCCTTAAAAACCCTTTTTGCTATGCCTCTCACATATTCTCTGAGAACTTCTTTGTAGAATTTTAGAAAATAAAAGGGCTATAACTCTTATAGATATGAACCACTTGGATGAAATAAACATTCTGCTTTGAAATCAGTGTGCAAATAAATCCACCATTTATTCAAGAGGAATGATGTATGTGTAATATGTTTGGTAATGCTTTTATTAACACTAACAAATTCTTTTTATTCCTATTTGCAAAATGCCTTGAATACTTTTTTCATTTCTATGTTATATGTTATGTTTATCTTATAAATTTGTTTAGGAATAGAATTAGTAAATAAGATGTTTGAATTATATGATCAACATGCGTGATTTCAGTAACGAAGCTATCTCGGTAGTGAAGATTCTTAGGGTGTTGCGTGTGCTCCGACCTCTTCGAGCCATTAACAGAGCTAAAGGTCTCAAGGTAAGTTTTGTTCTTATTGTTTATTTTTGTCAACCTTTCAGAAAGAATCTGCTGAATTTATAGAATGGACTTGCTCTGTTTTGAAAGTTGAAATTTGGAACAGTCAATAAGATGTTAATGGAATTTTAAATTTCAAAATACCACATTCAAACAGTGGAAATCCTTTACAGTAATTTAAGAGGCCAAGCATGAGAAAGGGGAATATTTAAAAGTTATTAGTAAGTTTGAGAGATTTAGAGATCCAGCTTTGACTGTGTGGGTTCAATACATGTCGGGGTGCAAGCAGTTGTTTCCATGAGCAAGTAACTTTACACTCATTATTTCGTACTAGTTGGTTCTAGGAATGGATTTTAAGGTTATAGCTTCTAACACTATCTAACTATCTAACTAGTAAAAAAATGAATTAGTAGAAACTAACTAATTAGGCAGCAATATTTTAGAATTTGATTTATCAAAATGATGTCACTGTGCAACCACTACCCCTTATTACTACCTAAGTCAGAGTGAAAACCTTTGAGATTTTTATGGAATTCAATTTTCATTTTAACTTTAATTTTTGGTCATTTTCAATTTTTGGGATATCAAGATGAAAATTGGAAGTTATTTAGTCAAACAGTTTAGTGTCTTGTCAGACTGTATGATTGTGCAGGCAGACATGGCTCTAAAATAGTGGCAGACTAATCAGTTATGTTTCCAGCAACGTAAGGGTTAAGCAATCTTATCCTTGTATTATACTAGGAGTATAACATGTACAGTATTTGCCAAATGTTCTCTTACTCATAATTTATATATATGTGTATATTTGCAGCATGTGGTACAATGTGTGATTGTAGCTATACGTACCATTTACAACATCATGTTGGTCATGTTCCTACTACAGTTCATGTTCGCGGTAATCGGTGTGCAGCTGTTCAAAGGAACATTCTGGTCATGTTCAGATACGTCAAAACGCACGATCGACGAATGCAAGTAAGAATAAGCCCTTGTGCTCACTTT
Organism: Ruditapes philippinarum; assembly: GCF_026571515.1. Classification (NCBI taxonomy): domain Eukaryota; kingdom Metazoa; phylum Mollusca; class Bivalvia; order Venerida; family Veneridae; genus Ruditapes; species Ruditapes philippinarum. The sequence continues at coordinate 764,179 of NW_026852123.1, forward strand.
AATAAAGTCTTTGAAAATTTCATAATACATGTAGTTGATATATGAGCTGCGTCACGACAAAACCAACGTAATGTGTTTGTGACCAGCATTGATCCAGACCACCCTGCGCACAGCATGGATCCTGATCAGACTGCGTGGATGCGCAGGCTGTCTGGATCCATGGTGGTCGCAAACCCACTATGTGACCCGGCTCAAATGTTGTTTGATGTGGAATAGAGGAAGATTCGTCATTTTGTAGGTTTGTTGGTTATAGTAGGTCTGATTGAAGTTTGAGTGTTTAACGCAGCAATTGTTACAAATAAATGAAGTGTAGTGTATAAAGAATTTCCATAGTTGCCATACAGTGTTAAAGGTTATGTTTGGGTTGATCTGTAAAAATCTATAGGTGTATTAGTCTACGGATCTTGTTGACACAATGTTCCCCCATTTTATTATCAAAATGAGCTTTTCTCCAACATCATTTGATATTTTCATGTTAAGAACAAAGTTAGATAACAACTAAATGTGGTACATCCGAAATTACATATATTTTGTAAATAAAATGAGTTTTTAAAAAAGTTTAATATGTGTTTTGAATAATTAGAGGTGGGATATTAACTCATCGAACTTGCTTATTTCAGAGGAAATTACGTGGACTACCCGGACGGAGATATCTCTTCACCAGTAATGGAGGAGAGAAAATGGGAGAATAATCCACTTAATTTTGATGATGTGTCTCAAGCCATGATGACTCTATTCACTGTCTCAACTTTTGAAGGATGGCCATTGTAAGGATATTGTATATAAAATTATGGTTTTTTTTCTCTGTGTTATATGACTAGGGTGTCAATTTTTTAGAAGAGAATTTCAGTCATAATTGGACTTGTGTTTTTTTATAGGTTTGGTTTTGTACTCTATTTTCATAAGAAGAATATATGGTTGATGTTAGGATGGAGAAGGTTTATCCGGTGAGCGGGAAAGTGTATTTTGGCAAGCCCAGCAAACCGGATAAACCTTCTCCATCCCGACAACAGCCATATTGTTCAATTTATCCTGCTTTATTCTCTTTTTATCATGTTTTAAGTTTGGTAGAATTATAGCTTATATCTTATTTTAATTATGTTCCATCTTAGAAAAGAGTTCCAGTAATTAGCTAAAAAAAACACAAATACTCAAATTTATTTCAATTAAACAAGAATTATTTTTCTTTTCTTTTGTATCATAAATTGTAGACCACAAGTAACATTAACATAGAGTATAAAAGTGTAACTTGATCAAAGCATATGTTTTGTTTTACTTTCAGGTTACTTTACATTTCCATAGATTCCAACGAGGAGAGTAAAGGCCCTATTTATAACGCTCGCCAACCTGTCGCAATCTTTTACTTCATTTTCATTATTGTCATAGCTTTCTTTATGGTGAACATCTTCGTAGGTTTTGTCATCGTCACCTTCCAGAATGAAGGAGAACAGGAATATAAAAACTGTGAACTAGATAAAAATCAAGTAAGATTTTTGTTTTATTAACAAACAAAACTGTAGTAAGAATGTTTTGAAAGATAGATTTTTCGGGGGTGGGAGAGCATAAATATTTGCCTGTAACAGTCCGACTGTCACGCTGTTCATTGAAAGTTTGAGAAAATAGTGAAATGTAGGGAGGGGCATTCGTGTTATCTAGTTTCAAACTTAGTTTCCTGATCTGGAGGTTTGTAAATCTTAAATCTAGAAATTCAAATGTTTTCTTCTTGTAATATTGCTTTCAAGATTTAAATGATAACAGAAAAATATGCAAAAACAAATTACTTTAACACTTGTCGCATGGTTTTTCACTTTCAGAGAAAATGTATAGAGTTTGCACTAAAGGCGCGGCCTGTACGTAGATATATACCGAAGGCAAGGTGGCAGTATAAGATATGGTGGTTTGTGACCTCACAGGCGTTTGAGTATGGTATCTTTGCTCTAATTATGGTCAACACTATAGCTCTTGCTATGAAGGTAAATACTCTTTTTTCTATTGATGTTAGGTGATTTTTGATAAAATAGAATATAATATTAAACAAATCTAGGAAAGTGTACTAAAGAGTGCCTGTTGAACATTTCTCTTTTATGAAATGGCCTACTTATGTATGACTTGTTTATATCAAATGATATGGTATTGCCAGAAAGTAAGAGAGAAAAAACTGCAGATTTATGCAGTGCCTGTTTTTTTTTATCTGACAAGCTGAATATGTATAACAATAAACTTTCAGTGAGCAAGCATTTTAAAAAATTTTTTATTTGTACGGTAATTGTTTTATGTATGGGAACTACTTGCATTCCAGTATTGTGCCTAAAAAAGAAAAAATCTTCGAAAAAGCAAAACTGTGCTCTTTGTATCCGGATATTTCGCAGCTTTGATTGGAACATACTCTTACATGATGTGAGATTTTTTTTGTATTCCAGTATTACGGCCAGTCAGACACATATTCAGAGGCTCTAGATTACATGAACATGTTCTTTACTGGTGTGTTCACGGTGGAATTCATCCTCAAACTTACAGCTTTTAGGTTTAAGGTAAGTTGTCCAGCTTCCAGACTTATCGGTTAAACTGTAATTAAACTTAGAAGCTTGTAACCTTTACATTGCTATGTTTTGTGTTTTGTGTAATGAACTTGTCCTCATTTGAATATAGACCAGTCCATTGTAGATGTAAGGGATTTTGATGAATGTAATATATGGAGGATATCAAATGGGTGTAGTTTCATTACTGAATTTATTGAATGAGTTGTATAAATTATATAATGCGAGCTTTTATCATCTTTTGAAAGAGTTAAATTAAATTGTATTATAGACCTCTGCAGACATTTTCACAAAAAATCTTACGACAATTTTTTATCGTAAGAGAAATCTTACGATAAATCTCCTTTTCACAAAAAATCTTAAGAAAATCTTAAGTGCAAAATCTGTCGTAACTTTACGATAGGTCTTCCCCGTTCGTAAGTGTATTTTTTCTCTCTTAAGGGTAAAATATCATGTATCTCTTACCTAAACTGAATAAAAACAAACAAAAAGTTGGAGGACAACTAAATATTAAGCAAACAGTATGCTATAAATAACACAAATTGAGGTATAATTATTTTTCAACATATACATTTGTGACGTCATGACTTGATGACGTCACGATGGAGAGGGTTATGAATAGTTTAAAATAATGTGAACTATACTGTAGACTAGTATTATTGAAAACTTATAATTTGTACAATTGGTGAGTTCGATTTCATTGCCAGCATGTACTAGTGGTACCTTTTTATTTATTAATAACATAGTAGACCTTCTTTCTGAATCTTTTAGATATATATAATTATCTTCAATCAAGATATAAATTATATCAGTTTGAATCATTTTTTTTTGTTCTTATTGAAATTTGATTGTGTTCAATAGATATTTCAAGCTCTTGATTACTTGATTTTAAAACCGGAATCAAATATAGAGCATGCACATCACTATCAAATGAACGTTGCTAGGGATGTTTTTGTCGTAAGATTTATCGTAAGTGAATTTTTTATCTTCAGATAAAATTTTAACTTACGAGTGGCTTTGTGAAAATGACTTAAGATTTAACTTACGATTATCGTAAGTGAAAAACTTAAGATAAATCGTAAGATTTTTTGTGAAAATGTCTGCTGCTGGCCTCTTTATGCTATGATTGTATAACACAAATGACGTCGCATCAAAATAAATGCATGACTGTGCAATACCGTTTTTTACAAGTCGCTAAAGCAGTACAGGTATGCGATAAATAAAAATCTAAAATTGCAATGTCCCTAGTTCAGAGTCTAGTAATATATGACCATTATTGTATTGTGATTTGAGTCTGCCCGTTTAGTTCAATAGGGAGAGTATCAGATATGTAGCCCAGGGATTTCGATCCTCGGAACGAGGCAAAATTTCTCTGCAATAATTGATCTCGGACATTGAGTCTTATGGTCATTTGTCAATCACTGCTGTTTCAGAAACTATGACGGATTTGTATTTGTTCATTTGCGGAAAAATCCGTAATTATTGGTTAATTATCTAGTTGAATCCCTCAGTTGGACTGAATGCTTAGATATTACCTAAAATGTGTTATAATCGGCTTAAAAACCAAATTAAACAGTTGTTGTGATGTGATTTATAACATGCCTATCCATATGAATGAAATCTGGAATGAATGTTTTTATATCTTTCAGAACTACTTTGGTGATCCATGGAACGTTTTTGATTTCATCATTGTCCTGGGAAGTTTTATTGATATCATATATACTGAGGTCAATGTAAGTAGAAGTTCAACTGGTTCATATAAAATACACACTAACCACAAACCGATTTCTTAGTCATTTCAGAAAGCTATCCGTGAAAAGAAATTGTGATTTTTTTAAATTGAATGTTCTTTCTGCATTTAAGATTTTGTCTAAAAACTTTATATTTTAATTAAGTTTACTTTTAATTTTATTTTTATTTCTTTAATTTTTTTTTGGAGAATGTTGGTTTAATATTCATCTTTTGAATTTTAAAGCTTTTTACTCTACCAAATATTCTTTCTAGTTTCTATACTATAAGCTTACTGTTTATAAATCAGTTTTCTTAGGGTATGGATTTTCTAAAAAAAAACTTTTGAATAAAATTTGCTATCTGCTGCTTCAGCTTTGGTTGATCGGATAATTTAAACTGCAAAAAAAGGATTTTAAAAACATGAAGAATAATTTTAGTTTCATTAGATTTTTAAAGGAACTTTCCTGTTTTAAATGGGCAGAGTACAAAAGGATAGTCTTTGTGTAAGGGGGGCAACTAAGTCAAGATTATTTTTAAAAATAATAATCTTGGCACAGTTGTTCCCCTTATACTAGGACTGCTTGGCTCATTTCATCCCAATAAGGGGAAATGGAGTTTTCTATTTAAGTAGGTGGTCCGGTTGTGAAAAAAAGGAAAGAAAAACATTAAAATTTTTATTTTGAGTTTGAAGTTTTTCCATTAGAAATTTTTCATTTTTAAAAATTCTAGTAAACAGGTGTACAGAATCAAAATCATGTTGAATGATTCAGAACATATAGCACTCCTACCTTAAAACTTTACAGCAATGTTATTTTAGTTTATACGAGCACTTTGAAAAAATCTCCCCATATATACTCAAAACTCACAGAACTAACACGACGATTGGTGTGTGCCGATTTATTTGTTTACGAGACAATTAACACATTTTATGTTCTTTATGCTGCGCTATACTAACAGAGAGCGGAGGTTTGTTGTTTTGTTTGCATGGCAGTGTTAAAATAAGCATGGCAAACTCTTTTTTAATAAAAAAAAAGACACATTTAACCAGCATGTTTATAACGTACCCCACCCACTTAACCAGTGTTATCACAATTTTAACCAAATTCTATATGCAGTTAATAATGTTGTTTTTTTGATAAATATATATTACAACCATTTTTATGAAAAATGAATATCATTTTGGGTTTTCCATATGGATGATATTAAAATGGGCCATATAACACTTATTTTATTATATAAACTTAATGCATGTTTAGTTATAGCACATTTTTACTCTCATTTTTATTTCACACTTACATTTCATATTGTGGATACTCATTTCTTTCTATATCAATTTCAATAGATTCTTGAATCTTATAAAAGTTCAACTCTCAAGTGCTTATTGACACTTGCGTAACATGCGACATGACCAAATGTTTAGGTTTCATTTCTTGATCAGTGTACAGAATTAAGAGGATGTTAATAAAGAAATTAAAAAAATAAAAAAGAATTAGGTATGATAATAATAATAATAATAAAAAACAAATCATTAAATTCATAGCTGTCTAAATTTTGGAAAAAATATGGCCCTTTTCAAAAGAAACTTATTTTTAGCTTGTCTGTTCCAAAGAAAATGTCAAGATATTATGATCACTTTGTCGTCATGCCAAAACTTTTATGACACCCATTATTCAGACAATTTAAAAGGTATCAACATGAAACTTGGAACCCTTGCTTATCATGACTAGAAACAGTTGTAAGACAAAAGACATTATTCTGGAATTTATAGTTTTGGAGTTATGGCCCTTTTGACATAGATATTTTGGTTATTAATAGTTGTTGCCCTTAACAGACGAGCGATAATGCTCCATGTGGTGCTCTTGTTTTTTGTAGTAGTTTATTTTTTTAGACAGTTTACATAGGTTATATGCAGCTGCCCGTTGGTTTACCTCAGAGAGGCAGGGACATAGGGTATTAGAGACTGTAAATTCCTGCTTAATTGTTTCTGGTTCCAGCTTTTGTGATCTATTTTTGAATATTGTCCAATTAAAATGATATGTATTTATATACACCATATATATATAATGTATGTGACTCCCTTACCCCACCCACCCCCACCCCTATTTTAAATAAAGCCTTGATGATGAATTTGTTTTAGAGTTTTAGAATGAATATTTTCTAAGATTAACAGATACATATACTTGTGGGGAAAAAATGGAGTTATAAATTTAAGATTGTGATCATTTTGTATATTTAACAGATTGTATGAGTAAAATTATGGAAAGTAGGAATACTGAATATTAGTGCAAAATTAAAAAAGAAGAATCTAAATGATGTATTATGGGTGTAAATTCATAATCATACCTACATCATGTTATCCTTTTCCAGTCAATAACTTGCAAAGACTTATAGGCTTTGAGGTCAAGGTCAAAGTGATATTTTTCATAAAATTCTTGTACGATAAAAAACTTAAAAGGTAATATGTGAAAACTTCTTAATTTCAATAGGAATATTATACAATTAATGGCTAGTTAATGACTTTTATTGAACTTTAGGTTATTAGGTCAAAGGTCAAGGTTACAGTGACACTGTAAAATCCTTGTCAGATAAGAACTTGAGGTTATTAGGTCAAAGGTCAAGGTTACAGCGACACTGTGTAAAATCATTGTCAGATAAATAATTTAAGAAGTAATGGGCGCAAGCTTGTTTAATCTCAATAGGAATATTACACAATGGCCAGTTAATAACTTTTATTGATTTTGAGGTTATTAGGTCAGAGGTCAAGGTTACAGTGACACTGTGTTAAAAGTTTGTTCAATTAGTAAACAAGGTAGAGACATGGGTCATTAGATCATTGACACCATGATACTTCTAATCAATAAATACAATTTTCCCAGTCTTAGGTTTGTGAAACTTTATTGTTATAATACTATTATTATTAATGAAATATTTGACCCTTTATAAATTATGCAAAAATAAGTAAAAATCTAGAAGTTTGGGCATAATCCAATTGACACTTTATTATTTATTATGTATTTACAACTATTAAGTTATTAATATATGTATGAAATCAGATATTAATTGTTAATATTAAAGTTTTTCGATACTATGAAGCTTACTGATGTAATGTATTGTCTTCTTTAGAATTCTTTGATATAGTGTATATGTTAAGAAAGCAGCACATGCTTTTATAATAATCTTAACAAGTTTCTATGCACATCATTTCTTGTAATAGTAAACACCAATGTGTTTCTTTATATGTGTTAACTTCTAAAATACTTTCCCCACACATTTTTGGATGATGAATTTAATAAAGTTGTTAAAGGAGCATGCCTGTATAGATCTGTCAAATAAGTCTTCAAAAATAAAAACTTGGGAAAAGTATATTTATAGTTTAAAAAAATGTGTAATTAGGAAAAATTCCCATGTATAGTTTAAGATATGTAGAATTATTCTCTAAAGACAGGATAAATTTTGAACAATACACAGCGATACAGATAACAAATCCTAAATGTGAAAGTATGTATTTGTTGTTCTTAATTCCTTCATTTATTATGGGATAAATAATTTATTTACATTTGAGCATAGCAAAATTAGGAAATAAGTATAATTATTCTCAAGACAGGTTAAATTAGGTAAAGAAATCATTGCTTATTTAACATTTAAGGCTAACTTCCCACTTTGAACTTTATACCATTATTAAAAGAGTATATTTTGACAAGTGATTGTGGATAGTAAGTGCTTGGTTAAATCATCTAATTTGACACTGTTCAAAATTTTATACTCATTAGAGCAATATTTAAATTTTCAAAAATAGCAGCACAAATCTGGTGGCATGCATTTAGGAAGATCAGACATATTTAATCGTGCATGCTTCTCATATATGAATGAAATTTTAATATTACTTTTTTACTTATGCATAAAATGATATTTCTAAGAAATTTCATCTGACATTTGCATGATATTTTTTTTCTTGTATTTTTTTTTCTCATTCAAATAACATCACTCTTATTGCTTTTTATTATTATACTATTTTTTAAAAAAAAAATCAGATATAAATTGTCATTTTTTAGGAATGCATGTTTTAATTATACTAATGTGGACTATATATCATTGAGGTTTGAATTGATCAATTTTTGAGCTTAGCATACAGTCAAACATGTGAACAAAGGTCACTCATAGGAGAGACCAAACAGGGTTGTTATAGACAAGTGGTCTTAATTTAGAGGTTACCGTGTTCTATTTAACAGGATGATCTTTTTTCAGAGCTGGTCATTAACACAGGTTTAACTGTACTTTTTAAACATTGGTCAACATTTATCCAAAAGTCAGACCTAGATAATTTTACAGTTATTGAAACTCAGGAATGGCCTTTCTTATATCATTTTATTTCTCCTCTTTGCACCATATTTCTATATCAATCTCAAGTTATATTTTTGAGTTATGCACTGAACTGTAAAATTTTATTGTTTTATTTATCTTCACTTTTTAATTTTTATCTGACATTGGAACAAAAGTTATAGTTTGTCAACAGGAATTATAATTTATGATGATTTCTACATAGGAAAGTAACAGCTTTGCTATATGATCTGTTAAATGTAATGAACACAAAGATTATGCATGGGTGTGTATTTTGTTTTCAGACTGGGTCGAGTATCATCAGTATTAATTTCTTCCGTTTATTCCGTGTGATGAGGCTAGTAAAGTTGCTCAGTCGAGGTGAAGGTATTAGAACCCTTCTCTGGACCTTTATCAAGTCTTTCCAGGTATATACATGTTTCGTATTTTCGTGTGTTTTCTGTAACGTTTATGTAGCCGTCAAATGTTTCTCATTACAGACTGGAGGTCAGATTATTAGTATTAACTTCTTCCGGTTGTTCCGAGCAATGAGATTCGTGAAGCTGCTGAGTCGCGGGGAAGGTATACGAACCCTGCTCTGGACTTTCATTAAGTCTTTTCAGGTATACAGTTGTACTGCATGACTCCATCCACTGGCATCGTACTTCGTACCCACAAAATACTAGGCGTTTTCTTTTTCCTCCAGAATGGCTTAAAGAATACAAGGGCCACAACTCTTTTTAATTTAGTTCATTTGTGACACAACTTTTATCTGATTGATTTTTTTTTTTTCCTTTTTTTTTATGAATGACATATTTTATAATATTTATTATAAAAGCTATGTTATGAGCCATCTATCCACCATCACTGATTTGTTTATGCAAGTGTTCACCAGTACCAAACAAAACCAAAAAAACGTAACGAAACAACAACTTTTTTATTTTATGTTAGATTTTCCATTTGTTTAACATGCCATATTTTTTCTTATCTGCATTCTTCACCAGAAATATCCTATATCCTGTAACCAACATGATATTCTTCACCAAAATATCCTGTAACTATATGATATCTCACCAGTGTTTCACCATTATTTCATAAAAATAAGGAAAGATATACCTGGATTTATGATATATTTTCCTTACTAATATTTTTTTAAAGACTTTTGTTGCATTGTTTAATTGAAGTCCATGCAAAACCCATGCATTTACTTTTTTTGTCTGTTTTTATGAGCTTCATGTGTTGATAAAGTATGTTCTTATATGAAATCATATGAGCTGTTACTGTACCATGACAAAACAACATAGTGTGTGTGCGACCAGCATGGATCCAGACCAGCCTGCGCATCCGCCCAGTCTGATTAAGATCTATGCTGTTCGCTTACAAACCATATATCTGATATAACAAGTAGAAAAAATGATAGCGAACAGCATGGATCCTGATCAGACTGCACGGATGCGCAGGCTGGTCTGGATCCATGCTGGTCGCTAAGGCATTATGTTGGTTTTGTCATGATGCGGCTCATATATTGTTTATATAGATTTTTAATATAGTCATTAGAACTTGGTTAAATGAAGTATTGTATTTAATTTCACAAAAAACAAACCAACATATTATGTAAAAAATCAGAAACTTAAAAAATATATTTATATAAATATACTGTAGAACCTCAATAATAAACATATATGCCGCTTATAAAGTTTTAGTGAAGCTTCAATGCACTTTTTAAGTAAGTGTGTATAGTTTCAACCTATTCCTTTGAGTAGTTCTGAAGATACCAACCTGACAAAAATGTGATGGCGACACCAAGTATATAGGTTTAAATTTATTAGTATGTTTGTTTGTTTCATTTTATGCCTTTTCCCAACAGTATTTCATATAGGCGGGTAGTTTCCTAACCATCGTTCCTGGAGAGTTACACCAGTACTAGACTACCTTCCTCCACGCTAAACTACCAAAGTATCTCCCGGGGATCGAACCCAAGGGAGATGCTTTGGTAGTTTAGCGCGGAGGAAACAAGCGTACTAATAAATTTTAACCTATATACTTGGTGTCACCATCACACTTTTGTCAGGTTGGTATCTTCAGAACTACTGAAAGGAATAGGTTGAAACTGTACACACTTAATTGGAAGCATAATAAGAGGTCTCTCTTTAAAGCATATATCTCTTACATGGATTTTAACAGAATTATGGTGCTTATTGGACTTAATAAATTCTACATAATCCAAGCTTTGTTGTAATATCAAGTACTAAGAATAGTTGAACATTCTGTCCTACTGACAGCTCTTGTTTATAATGTCAGAGACATTAATTTTCCCTGCAAAACATCAAAGAATATGCAGGAACATTGCTGTGTTTGGATCAGAAAGTCCATGAGAAAAAGAAAGATACAATTAAAACGATTTTAATAGCCAGTGTTGAAAAGTTAAACATTTTTATTCTTGTTTGATTGTGAAACAAGTTTTTTGCAATTCATATTAATCACTTTTTAGTTTGCTTCCTGGAACCAACTAGTTCTAGCACCATATAAGGAAACATTGCTGTGGCCATAGTAAGGCTTAAACTTGAGTTCCTTGATTTGAGAGATAGCCACCTAAACCACTAGAACATTTTAGTTCAGATTTAGTCTTTGCAGTATAAAAAATAATGATGGCCGAAAAAGAAAAAAAAACTTTTTTTATCATTGTTTTAGAATAGTCACTATGTATTTTTTGCTGATGTGATTGGTTGATGTACCTGGTAATATTGTACTGTAGATAATTTGCAAGTTGGTTTGGTGTACAGAGCACTAGAGACATAGAACTTAGTCCTATTTTCAACTTTGAAAGCATTTTTCACAGTGTTTCTGTAATTTTCCTTGAAGAGTTAGCTAAGTTATGCCAGGTTTGTCTGTGAGTTTAAATTGATGTCATTATATAAGCTTGACTTTCTAACCCTTAACCTGCTGAATTTCTGAAATGGACTTGACCGGCTTCCATTTTTGAAACTGTCCATTATAATCTTTGGGTAAATCAGGATGAAAATTTAAAGTTTGTATTAAACAAAAGCAGATTGGGGGTTAAATGCATTTTGACATGTTTTATGTATTAAATATTTGCAAATGTTTTGCTATTCCCTGTATATAAGTATGTGTGATATAAAATATTTGTCATGTAAGACAATATTATAGACATTAGAAACTCATTTTCTATCAAGGGTAAAATGTCCTTTCCTTTGACCAATTCTTAAATGTGTGTCCCCGAAATGAATTTCAGTTTGCTGTAAATGTATCAAACAGCTAGCCATCCTGTTGGTGTATATGATATGCAAGGCATTTTAGACCAGAGAAAAAGTCTTCTGTCAAGTGTCTGTCGATCAATGCAATGATAATTATGTTTGAAGGAACTCCACTGAGGTCAAAAAACCTTAACACATTTATTTTGTGCTTCTTACATAGTTCAGCTGGGGAACTTCTTTTATCTCATACAAACTTCAAACTTCAAATTTTATTATAATTGATTATGTTAGATTTAACAGTAAGTACATTGTGTGTTTTATGTATAATTAAATGTATGTCAGATAATTCTGATATATTTACGTGTACTTTTTTATTACAGATTAACTCTTTTATCTTGCAGTAGCTATACAGTGTATTTTGTTATTACAGGAGTTAAGTCCCCTATTTTTTATTATGATGATGTTAGTCTAATTCTTAACCTGCCGAATTTTTTAAATGGACTTGTCCAAATTTTCACTATTGGAACAGTCCAATATCAAATTTAGGGGTGTTTAGAGTATGAAAATTATAAATCATTCAGTCAACAGTATAGAATCTGGTCAGACAGCATGAATGTGTCAGCTGGCCTGTTTCTAAATTTGTGATTATCATTCAACCAGGTTAAGGGTTAGGCAATTAAGGATTCACTGTTTACTGAATTCTCAACTTTTTTTCCCTGCACCATATATTATCCAAAAATCAGTTCCAGACAACTTCCTCCATCAGCAAATGGATACAAAGTTGCAGTGGTCCATAACACATTGTTGACCCACTTAAAACATGCAACTTAAATAACCCTGCTCAAAATTTGAGTGTCTGTATTTCAGGCCCTGCCATATGTAGCATTGTTGATCGTTATGCTGTTCTTCATCTATGCAGTAATTGGCATGCAGGTTTTTGGTCGCATTGCAATTAATGACGATACCGCCATACATCGCAACAATAACTTCCAGTCGTTTCCACAAGCCCTGCTCGTTCTGTTTAGGTAAGTAAATAACGGATTTGTTTCTTTTTAATGCTAACCAGATTAAATATTGTTAACAAACTTATCCATCTTTCATCCTTGATAAATACTTTCATTATTTAATTGAAATTTTCTTAAATGTTTCTAAATTAAGAACATGTACTGAATTGATAGTACTGTACAGACCCTGATCAGACAGAGGTGCCGGCTGATCTATGTCAGCACAAGTTGCATTGATAGAATCTGTTTCCTTTGCCAGGCTAAGGGTTAATTAAAGTATAATACTGCACGTCTGTAACATCACTTTTCATTGGATAATCATGACGTTTATATAGTTTATATACACGGCTGCTGTCAATTTATGAAGAAAATCTCAAAAGGAAGTTTGCTATATTATAAATTAATTTTAACTATTCCTGACAGGTTATTGAGTGCATACATAAACAGTTGTTTGCAATATAACCTGAGCGGCTTTTCCCAAACAGCTGTTGATACAGGGCCATATAACCTGTCAAAAATCTTTACAAGTTGAGTAATAGTATACTCTGCCTGTATTTTATAAAAAAAATTATTTTTTGGCATTTCGATAGAGAATACTTCAAAAACATCTACATTTGTATATTTCTTTAAGAGCGAATAGCGTGCAGGAAATCCTTGCTAAACTTTAATTATAGCTTTTGTAAATGTTGTTATTGTATTACAGATCAGCCACAGGTGAGGCATGGCAACAGATTATGTTAGCATGTATATATGACGAGAGTGTGAAGTGTGATCAAAAGGCAGAGAATCGTGATCAGGACTCGTGCGGCAACAACTTTGCCTTCATCTACTTCATTACATTCTATATTCTTTGCTCATTCTTGGTAAGTGTATATTTCATTACATTCTTCTATATATTGGGAAGTAATATTCATGTATGTGTTTAGACATGCTAATTGTTAAGTGTTATGCTATAACACATCAATGAAAAAGTGATTAAGCAGTTCTTATTTCGGATAATGTGATAAATTGAATATTGCATTTATGAAGCTTCATTATTAATTTATCGAACTAAATTTATTGAATAAAACAATATTATGTTCGCCAGAATTGAATCTACTCTCATTAAATATCCTCAATTTAGTTCTATGTCGACTTCTTTGAATCCTATTGTCTCTTGTTCATCATTTGAATTGTGGACATAAAGCTTTTATTAAAAAAAGTTATGTAAAACTTAATGATGAAAATTGTTTTGTTTTTGTTTTTTTTAGATCATTAACCTGTTCGTAGCTGTTATCATGGACAATTTTGACTACCTGACTCGTGATTGGTCAATTCTTGGTCCGCATCATCTAGACGAGTTTGTTAGATTATGGTCAGAGTATGACCCGGAGGCAAAGTAAGTCTAACCATTCGGTTACGGTTTTCTTGTCGTAAATGTTATGATATAACTTTAGTGATGTCAGAATGTAGATTTACCTAGAGCTGTTATCAGTGTATTAATATCATAAGCCTAACTGTGATACATTAGAAGGACATCATGAGCATAAAATATTTGAGTAAATTCTGATATAAACAGATGCTACTGCTATACTAGGGTACATTTTCGGTATATCAATGTAAAAACTGATTTGGTATAGCTAGAATCAAAATATTGATTTCTTATGGCAATATCTTCTAATGTATCCATACCTAGTAAGTAATGTTAGCAGCATATAACTTGTGTGAGAGATTTTGAATTATCTATTCGAATAAAATATAAGTGAGCATTAATATATCTTGATTTTGATTGAGGTTTTTTTTTCAATTATTTCAGAGGCAGAATCAAACATCTTGATGTAGTAACTTTACTTAGGAAGATTTCACCACCTCTAGGCTTTGGAAAACTTTGTCCTCATCGTATAGCCTGTAAGGTAAGGTCGCATTTGTATATTTTATGGCATATTTTTCGGTCTGATTCTTTTGGAAATATTTTTACAAATATAACACACTGAATGAGATAATGTTGAGATCAAAGATGTTGGGTCATAATTTATCTGTACACATGACAAGATTGCTGAATAATTAACATATATGACCAATATTCCAGCCACTAACTTAAGTATTCACTAAGATAAAATTGTGTTTTACAGAGATTAGTTAGTATGAACATGCCATTAAACAGCGATGGAACTGTGATGTTTAATGCCACGCTATTTGCCCTTGTACGTACATCTCTAAAGATTAAAGTCGAGGGCAATATAGACCAGGCAAATGTATGATTTATAACTAAAAAGGGAAAGGGGTTCAATTTCCCCTTTTGGTTAAAAGAAAATATTAATTTGGAAAAAAGGAAAAACTAGTCCAAAACCTGCTAGATTCAAAGTTGTCCCTCGCTGCAGGGTTTAAAATCAGAATTTATTTCAATTCATATGGTGCTTTATATTGCCAATAAATAAAAAAACTAAATTTTTTATTTGCTCTTTACCTCTTATATTTTTGTATATGGTTTGGGGTTAATGTTCATGACTTCAAACCACTTGGGCCTTATCATTATTTGGGTTTCCCAAATCCCTAAAGGACTTTAAGATTTTTTTCAATTGTTGGAGGAAATATCCCAGCCAGATACAGGATGTTTTAATGGTTTCTTTATTAATTATGCCTGGCTGGGCCTGGAATAAGCACTGATGGACACCTCGAGGTCTTCCTCAACTAGTAAAGCTGGAAACTTGCCATATGATCTTCTGATGTGTTGGTGTAATGTAAAACCAAGATTTAAAAAAAAAATAAGTTTATGGTTCTACTAAATTTGCCACTAGTATAATAGCCAGTCCAACCTTCACATCTGTACAGCCAAACCAGCCTTTGAACTTCCAGGCTTACATCTTGGTTTCCCCAATGTTGATAATGTGTAGTTCCAAAAACTGGAAGTTAGACTAGTCAATTTAAGAATTTCAGCAGATAAAGTGTTAAAGAGGCAGTACCTCGTACTGATTGTATTCTCTATAATTGACATTTATGTTGTATTTATTGTAGGGGACGACGATGTTACAGTTGGTAAATTCTATGCAACGTTCCTCATCCAGGATTATTTCCCGTCGCTTTCAAGGGAAAAAAAGGAACAAATGCACAGAATTAATTCAGAAAGTGACAAGAACATACAAATGCATTTGCGGTAAAAAAAATTTTGTAAGCGCCAATCAGTGTAGTATTCTAAATGTGTTATTATGTGAATACCAGCCTATATGACATACTTTGAGAGTGCTATTCTAAAGTAGCACAAGTGCATAGATGTTTCAAAATTCATTGACAAGGAATCTTGTTGTTTTATGATGTAGTCCCTAAAGAATATAATATTGTAAACGATTCTCATGGGCAAAAGTACAGGTAACATCGAATTGTTTTTGGTAAGAAATTTGTATTTTGCTTCAAAATGAGGGCAAAAGTGCGAAATTTTGGCAAAAGCCAAAATTTAACTGAAGATATTGCAACACATGTTCAGGGTCGACCGTTGGGTTCTTTGGGCGTGACAAATTTGCTCTCCAATGTATTTTTGGGGGCAGACTTATTTTAACTCTCTCCCTGTCACCTAGTAGATTGTAATATTATGTTTTAAAAGGACTTTGTCCATTTTTCTTTTTTGTTTAAGACAAAAAACCAAATTCGATCATTAATCAGGGAAAATTTTTTCAAAATATGTACTGACTGAATAGCAAACAGTGCAGACCATGATTCAACAGCACAGACATACTGGCTGATCATAGTGTACACTGGTCACATGGGTAGAATCAGTTTCCGCTAGCAGGCTAAAGGTTTAATGTATGTTATTGTACTATATTCAGGCTGGTTTGCGAGCAGTGCATGATTTGGGTCCTGAGATACGTCGTGCCATCTCCGGTAACCTCGGTGAGGAGGAATTCCCTGATAAGGATGTTGAGGAGCCAATGCATAGGGTAGGCACTTTAAATCATCGCTATTATATTACGATGTTAGCCCATGATATGAATAAATCTTTTTCTGTCTTGTAGTTTTATTAGTATGTTTTGTAGATTTTCACTTAATCTTAGCCCCCTTGTGGCTGAGGGGTTGCCCTTAAGGGTTGAGGCATCAGAGTTGTATCCACTCTTTTATCCATGTGTGATCGTAAGAGGCAATTAAATGGGTTTGATATACCCGGTTCTATGTATCTCTTATCTCCAGCAGATGAAGTGGTATTGATCCCTGGTGTTTCTTTACGTTTTGTAACAACCGAGGCTAGCCAAAATCATCTTTTCTGTTCCGGCGCCATATTACTTAAATTATGTTGGTGCACCATAAACCAAACAAAATCTTAGGATAGTGCTTAAAATTCTTTCCTCCTCTTCTGAGTGTATTGTACCAACGTTGTATACATGTTTTTATGATTGGTATATTATCATAATTATTGCAGACTAAGCTTGTAGTATTTGTAGACTGAACAAGGAATATACAACTGCATAAGAGCAAATTTTGCTCCATCTTCTATAATTGTTATATATTTATTGCAGAGAAATCACAGTTTGTTTGGCAGTGTTATGAATGCCCTGACTGGAACTGTAAAAACAGGCCTACCATTCACTACTAGGACGCAGTCATTATTTATTAATCATGCACAAAACCCACCAAAAGTTTCACCTACAAATTCATTCCATGGCCCGCACTCTAAGCCATCCCCGAGAAATTCGGTATCTGGAAAACTGTCTCCATCGGAATCTAGCAATCATATAGGAGAGAATCGCCTAAACGTAGATTTAAATAATGCTATAAATAGATCACAGTCACCATTAGCCAATCCAATTCTTCCACCAGCACCACCAGCTTTAGAAGATAATGTTTCTCGGCGATCAAGTCGGGCCACTAGGTGAGCTATATTATATATTTTGTTAAAGGGGCATGCCTGCAGATGAGAAAAAAAAATCTATTGTTAAAAAAAAAGAGATATATATATTTATAGGTTTAAGAATTGTGAATTTATTATGCAAAATGTGACAGTGTAAAATAAATGTTAATGTTACGAATGCAGCAAGAATAATTTCTGTATATTTAGACAATTTATATGTAATTTATGTGTAATTTACGCAAGGTTAACTTACTTTTTACGGTATATTGATAATAAATCAAGATCCATATATCAGAATGTATATTTTCATATATTAACAGTGAAGGATCATTCCATGATGTTGAGGAAGGAAGTCAGATTAGTGTGGCTTCTGAAGCCTCGCAGGACCAGTGGGCACACAGAAACTCGACCGGTTACCCACCAAACCATATCAATAATATACAAGACTTGAAAAAACAACCCATTTATGTATACAGAGAGTAGGTGTTATTTTCGTAATGCTTTGATTAATAAAATGATCTTAAAGGACTCCACTGAAGTTTTTTGATGTGACAGGACTGGAATTTTTTTTTAGTTTTTTTTATACAATATTAGATGTACATGTAGGTCTTTAAAAAAAAAATTGCACAAAATTTCTGATCAATTGTTCTCTCAATTTTTCCTAAATTATCATTTTTATTATGCAAAATGACCTAAAAATGAAAGTTTAACTAAAATCTGGCTTAGAGTTACACCTGATATTGATTTTGAATTTTTATTAAGTATATATTCTTTATTATCTTCTTCATACTTTTAATTTTTTTTTGCCCAAGTTGATCTATATAATATTTTTTTAAATTTTATGTTTTTTAGGCTTTTGAATCTCAGTGGAGTTCCTTTAAGTTTAATTTTCTAGCACTGTTCCATAATGCTGCATGCAGCCAGAATGATTAGCAAAATTGTTTTTAAAAAAGTACAAGTGTATGAAATGTTTGAAAAATGTATATATTTCTCAAACCATGTAATAGTTCACATGATTTATGCCACTGATTTACATGTCAACCTTAATGTGTTATGGTGGCCCTTTTTATAATTGAAAGTAGAAGTTCATATATAGTATACTTTTAGAGGCCTGGTGCTTTTACAAATTAAGTTTTATGTATTTTTTTTAAGGGGAGATGAATTTGGACTTGAAAATGAGGGAGAATTACACATAAATACTTGCACATGTTATACATGTGCATGTATAACAGTATTTCAATCACCATATTACTTGATAGAATAGTTTTCAAATAAACATGTATATATGCATTTTATTAAGTGACATAATGCTATTTTTAGATTATCTGAATTGTATTTAAATTACATTTGATGATTTTAGTTCACAACAAGGACACACTGATGATGTAAGAGAGCATGCCCCGCCCACACACACACCCTCTACTAAAGTTGCCACGCCCTTTTGTTTGAAATACATACTGTTTTCATGAAGTTGTTGACTTAAGTTTACCTCAAATAATAAAATCAGTGACCATGACAAAGAAAGCATGCCAGTGTCCTCACCCGACTGATAATATTTGTTATTCCGACCCATTTTAGTTTTTGTTTCTTTCTTTTTTTTTAACGGCATTTGTTGATTTTAGTTTGCCACAAGAAGACAGTGATTATGAAAGAGAGCATGCCCCACCCACACCCCCACCACGAAAGTTATCACGCAAAGGCGTGGCTTACCGTCTTGGGTGTATAGGCAAACAAGGCAGTGACGAGAATCCACTGATGCGGAAAGTCGGAGAGCCCCTAAAATTGACCCAGTCGCAGGTAAATAATGTAGGTATAAGTCCAATGGTCTCGTGACAAATTATGGCGTTAACTATCTGTGCACCATGTATATACCACACAGTATTAGTCACTTATTCAAGGCTATAAATATATCATTGTATTGCAATTGAAAGGCTATATATAAAGGCTGACACAATACTGCCATATGCCTTTTTTTCCACGTACATACTTTCATAGGTAAGTGCATTTTGCTACTGTTGTAATAAGGGAAAATATTTGTTGTTCTGAAACTAAGTAAAATCATTCTTAGCTTTATTATGAAATATTGACCACAAGGCTTGAACCTGCTTACCTGAAAATATTGATCATGTAAAATAATTAAACAAAAGCAACAAAAAAGCTGGTAAATATATTCGTTGATTAGTTGTTAGTGTATTTGATTGCAAATATTTTCACCTTATTTTCTCTTCTTCACTTTTGCACATGTTATATATGGGAATTATTGTGTAAATGTATATGTAAGTCTCACTTGAAAGCCATACGTAGGTACTGAAACAACTGTTATGTGACGTTGATTTTTTCCAGATTGAAAATTACCTCTTTTTTAATACCGCAAAAAATATTGCTATATAATATAAGTTTGGGGTGTTTTTTTTTTAATTTTTTCACATCAAAGATTGGCTAGAATACAATTTAAAGCACTGTTGGATGATGCTTAAAGGCAAATTATGCTTCAGAAATGACTATTATTTTTTTCCTCACAAAAATGAAAATCATATGTTATATAATATTTCAATTATCAATTAAATTTTAGTCTATGTTGGGTGCTTATCTAGTAAAGGAAGTAGTGCTAAATTCAAAAAAAACTTTGTCATAAAAGAAGGAAAATGTTGACCAACTTGTATTTTGACTTCCATACAAAAATACTAAAACACTGTAACTTAACTTATTGCCAAAAAGCAAATCATTGTTCCGAGAAACATGAAGGCCAATGAGTATCATTTTGCAAACTGTAACAGTATGATAAAAAAAAAACTTTTGAAAAAAAAATCTTGGCAGTTTTTGGGCTTAAGGGACCTTTAAGAACAATAGTCAAATGTCATTGGTCACTGATTAACTGATCTGTGCAGTCCGACCAGACTGTATACTCTTGGCTGACCAACTTCAAATTTTAATCTTAATATCCCAAAAATTGATAATGGATACTCCCAGAAATTGGAAGTTGGACAAATCTGTTTATTATCTTAAACTTTCAAGTCCTTATTGCATATTATAATGAATTGTGAAAATTGTAATTGCATTTAAATAATTGTTTCATATATTTAGAAGGCAGAATGGGTGTAGTAAGTCACATAAATATGGTGTAACAGTGGAAATGATAATTATATTGTGAAAAAGCATTTCAGCCTGATTTTGTGTAATGGACTGTCCTTGGTTTGAATTTGAAAATTGTCCATTATAAAATACAGGGATGTCAGGATTAAGATTCAGTGTAGCCGACAACAATATAAAGAAATCAGAATGGTTGGAACTGGTTCTTTACTTTAATACTAGGAAAATGAATTCACTAGCCTAGCTTGGTCAAAGGTTTTAAAGAATTTTTCTAAGACCACAAACTCAGATCTCGGGTCTTTGATTTGTCAGAGACCAGCACAACATATATTGTCACCTTAGTGCAATAATGAGTTAAGACCTTCAAAATTTAATAGGAGTTGACCAGTTATTGTGCTTAGGTGATGACATTTATTATATTGACCAATGAAACTCCAAAGATTCAGGACAGAAAACAAAAGACAAACAAAGTTTCATTACTGTGAAGCCTGTATTCGCTTTTAGGGCTGGAATGCTTTATTATTATAATATAATTGCAACACACTGGTATACTCCATTTCTTTTTATTAATGGTGAAGACATTCTTATACGGAATGGTTTAATTTCAATAGAGGTAGTAAAAGGAAAGCAGTTGTTTTTAAATTGGCTAGTCTAGACCAGCGTATAGATAAACAATGGCAAAGTTATAGTTATATAATCATAAAGTTAAAGACATATAGTCATGGGAAATACATATTTATATGACTTGTATATATTTTCTTATCCAAATATTTATTTATCACATGTAACACATTGTATTATGATAATATTTTATCCTCTTTTTTTAACACTTAACTTTTACCCTTTTTTTTCTTTGGAAATTAACAGTGTATGATACAATGGGCCTGTCATGTATTTTCCCAGTTTATCAGATTGATTTGTTTTTAATTCCTGCAAAAAATAATTAAATATTAATAATTAACTGTTCATGGATTTTAATAATAAGATAATAAAAATTTAAAATTTATAGTTCAGGTTTAAAATAAAGATACTAATACATGTATTATGATATTCAATGGTATTATATGTGCTTGATTCTAATTTAATCATTAAGTGATGTATGTGCTTGATTGTTTCTTAATTATAAAGTTATGAACATGTTCTGGTCACTTGACGAGTTTTTATTAATATTTGAATGTGCTCTATTTAACACAAACACATAAAGACAGTGAAATTGATATAACTTTTAAGATATTGATGACTTTGTTTTGACAGGCAATGGCTGTAGCTGGGTTAACATCTGATGGCCGCCAGAGAGAAGTGAATTACCCGAATGTACAAAGGACACCGATGTCCTCCCCAAATAGAGTCAGGTCCTCATATAGTCAGCCAGGTGAGAATATATATAAATTATTGTTAGGTTATCTTACCAATTATAAAATTGCATGTGTTTATAAAGTCAATTTTCATTGGATAATTGCAATGTTTATATTATCCATATTCACAAGTGTTGAAAATCTGTGAATCACTTTTTAGCTCACCTGTCACAAAGTGACAGGGTGAGCTTTTGTGATCGCTTTTCGTCCGGCGTCCGTCCGTCCGTCCGTCCGTCCGTCGTCCGTAAACTTTTTCTTTAAATGACATCTCCTCATAAACCACTAAGCCAATTTCATCCAAACTTCACAGGAATGTTCCTTTGGTGGTCACCTTTAAAAATTGTTCAAAGAATTTAATTCCATGCAGAACTCTGGTTGCCATGGCAACCGAAAGAAAAAACTTTAAATATCTTCTTTTAAAAAACCATAAGAGCTAGAGCTTAGATATTTGGCATGAAACATCTTCTAGTGAGTGTCTACCAAGTTTGTTCAAATAAAAGCCCTTGGGTCAAAATTGGCCCCGCCCCGGGGGGTCATTGACTTTCCCTATATGCATATAGTAAAAACTTAAAAAATCTTCTTTTAAAGAACCCAAAGAGCTAGAGCTAAGATATTTAGCATGAAACATCTTCTAATGGGTGTCTACCAAGTTTGTTCAAATAAAAGCCCTGGGGTCAAAATTGGCCCCGCCCCGGGGGGTCATTGATTTTCCCTATATGCATATAGTAAAAACTTAAAAAATCTTCTTTTAAAGAACTCAAAGAGCTATGGCTAAGATATTGAGCATCAAACATGTTCTAATAGGTGTCTACCAAGTTTGTTCAAATAAAAGCCCTGGGGTCAAAATTGGCACCGCCCCAGGGGGTCATTGATTTTCCCTATATGCATATAGTAAAAACTTAAAAAATCTTCTTTTAAAGAACCAAAAGAGTTAGAGCTAAGATATTTAGCATGAAACATGTTCTAATAAGTGTCTACCAAGTTTGTTCAAATAAAAGCCCTGGGGTCAAAATTGGCCCCGCCCCGGGGGGTCATTGATTTTCCCTATATGCATATAGTAAAAACTTTAAAAAATCTTCTTTTAAAGAACTCAAAGAGCTATGGCTAAGATATTTAGCGTCAAATATGTTCTAATAGGTGTCTACCAAGTTTGTTCAAATAAAAGCCCTGGGTCAAAATTGGCACCGCCCCAGGGGTCATTGATTTTCCTTATATGTGTATAGCAAAAACTTAAAAAATCTTCTTCTTTGAAAAAAACCCAAATAGCTAGAGTTAAGATATTAAGCATGAAACATCTTTTAGTGAGTGTCTACAAAGTTTGTTTAAATAAAAGACCTGGGGTCAAAATTGGCCCCACCCCGGGGGTCATTGATTTTCTTTATATGTGTATAGCAAAAACTTAAAATCTTCTTTGAAAAAACTCAAATAGCTAGAGTTTAGATATTAAGCATGAAACATCTTCTAGTAAGTGTCTACAAAGTTTGTTCAAATAAAAGCCCTGGGGTCAAAACTGGCCCAGCCCCAGGGGTGTCATTGTTTTTAACTATATGTGTATAGTAAAAACTTAAAAAAAATCTTCTTTTAAAAAGCCCAATGAGCTAGAGCTTAGATGTTTAGCATGAAACATTTTCTTATGGGTGTTTACCAAGTTTGTGCAAATAAAAGCCCTTGGGTTAAATTGGCCCTGCAACATTGGGGGGGGGGCCTATATACAGGTGAGCGACCTCAGGGCCATCATGGCCCTCTTGTTATATTTTCTCAAGTAAAAGAATTATGTAGTATTATGAATTAGTTAATCAAATTTATGGCCATGTAAAAATGGTTTCGGTTATATAAGCTTACTCCAGTTTATATTTGGCCATATAACCTGTCAAACATGCATGTATATGTATATAAGTTACATATGAACCTGATAATGGAAGGTGGACTATATAATAAGTTCTGCAATTAATCAACCTTGAAACCTTGATTGTTCTGAAATTTGCTTACTATTAATTGGCATGAAATTGATCACCAGTTGTTAATTGTCATTGAAACTAATCACCAGTTGTTAATTGTCATTGAATCTATCATGAGTTGTCGGAGAAAAGTAAAGTTGTGAAAATTAACTCATATTATGCCTTTCATAAGTACAAAATATACCTGAAGACACTTTGATATCACTGTCAAGCAGATATTAGTTTGTGACAACTGTCTCTTGTTAGTGAAATTTATATGATTTGTTTCCCCTTGACAAGGTCTTTTTCACAAGAGTATGCCTTGTCCTACATTTAATGCTAATAGCTTACATAAGTGGTATTTGCTTTGAAACAGTGTTTATAGCACACTATAATTCCTTGAATTAGAGGTCATAGTAACTTAAATCTTGATTGTATTTCTTTGAAAATAGCTTTGAGTATTAATAGTAGTCTTTTTAAACTAACATCATACTCTTTTGCGAAATGTAAAATATGTCTATACATTAATTCCAAATGTGTTGCAAATGTGCAAATGGTATTTCCGATATAACATTAAGTTGTTTGATATATTACAGTGTTTTTGTTCTCTGATATTCCACAATTCTTATTATAATTCCTCCCAGACTGTTTAATATATGTGTTTAACTTTAACACTAAATAAAATAGGTTGTTTGTTTTTTAATAACAGTTTTTTTGTAGCTTTGATAACACTATAGTATGATATATGAAGTTACATATATTTACTTTGTAAGCATTTTTGTTTTACTTCCACTTTTAAATTAAATAGTAACCCATAACCTGCTTGAACCAAAAGTGATTAGGCTTTGCAACCAGTATACTCTACAGTCTATCTGTGCAATGTGACCTAGTTCTATATTATTGGGAGCTCAGTTTTTGTATTAGGATATTGAAATCCCTTAAATTTCAAATGGACTGTTCCAAATTCAAAGCAGGGCTTTATCCATTTTAGCAGATTAAGGGTTGCATTCAATATTAATTGTAGCAGTGTGCTAACAAACCTACCCATGTGTGTTTCTTGTCTACACATTAACATATTAACTGTCTATACATTTAACCTTGACCTTTCACGCATGACTAACCGCATGTCTTGTTTCCAGTACATCCATTTCTTCGTTTCAACCGTTCCAAATCAATCATTGAAGGTGAGGGTATAGCAGCCGACAGTTTATCACGTCAGCGACACAGCGATACAGTGTTAACAGCAGACGGTATGCCACATAGAGATAGAGGACCGCTATGTATACCTTCAGAGAGGCTACAAGATCAGCACGGGGCTGGTAGTGCGGAAAGTCTCGTGGAACAAGTGAGTTTTCTATTTTTAGTGACCAATGATATCAGGAGGAACCAACATATATAGTATTTTTTATTTTAATGTTGATATACAGATGATATATTGCATATAAGCATGACTAAGGGGCGTCCTTGGCTGAGTGGTTAAGGTCGTTGACTTCAAACCACTTGCCCCTCACCTCTGTGGGTTCGAATCCTGACAGGGACTTTGGATTCTTTCATATGAGGAAGCTATCCAGCTAGCTTACGGAACGTAGATGGTTCTACTTAGGTGCCCGTTCGTGCCTGAAATAATGCATGGAAGGGCACCTGAGGTCTTCCTCCACCAGTAAAGCTGGAATGTCGCCAAATGACCTATACTGTGTCGGTGTGACGTAAAACCAAAAACAAACAAACAAACAATAAGCATGACTATTTAACGAGAGATTTTACTGTTCATGGAATATCTTCTAACCAGGTTGAATGTAATTTTGTCCAAATCGAACTTTCACAGAACTATTCAATAAGTGTCTGGCAAATGTTGTTAGGGTTTTGTGATTTGATCAATTTTGGCAGAGTTATGGCTCTTTTTATTGTTGTTTTATGTTATGTTAGTAATAATACTGGCAGAAAACCTAGTTTTATGATAAATGTCCACCTTGACTCTTCAGATATTATTTCATTATTTTATTAAAGTTATCAAAGTACAATATTGACCTTTACTTGGTTAGTATTTGGCCTAATATGTATATTTTGTTTGTTTATAGGTGATACATAGCGAAGGTTTAGGCCATTTGGTAAATGTTCAAGCACTGAAGCGTGAAATAGCAGAAGCAGGGGACATGACGCAGGAGCAGTTAGAGATGGCTGCCCGACGTCTGCTACATGAGCATCGGTCTGGCAGCTTACAGGGACCTTATTACGAACATTTGGGCGGATATCGGGCCCACGAAATGAAAGACTATAACCAGTATTCTGCTCAGGATGACGTTCGACATAGGCCCGGTTATCACGAAGACACTGACAAAAGAGACAGTTCTAAAATGGTATATGTCACAACCTTATAGCATTGGCTTTACGTCCCTATACAGGCTGTGCATGCTTCAATCTGTGTGATTCTATCGTAACTGTGTGGAGTTTTTAACAAATGACAGTGTATACCTGCGTGTTAAAAAACTAACCGTACAGTGTTTTTATTACTAACAGTCTTTCAAAACAAAGGGGGGGAAACAAAAGCCCTGTGATGTATGGGTGGGCAATGGGAGATTATTAACTGTATACATAGATCTTTTTTGCTGTTTTATTACATTGTCATAGCATTATTATACTAACATTTTTTTCTGTGTCAGATGTTCTACTTTTATTATACATGGGGTAAAATCTATTTCTCACATTTTGTACATCTATATTGGATGTAGAAACATGCACCTTACTTTTTTCGCATTTTATTTTTTCTTCTTCTCACCATAAAATGTATAACAACATGTATATAATTAGGTTATCTGATATGCATAAGAGTCAATTTCTGGACATTTGTCTTTTTACAAGCATTCTTTAGGGGAAGAGGGGGGTCGGATACCTTATACATGTATTCAAGGTAGTTGGAATAATAAGACAGTATATACAAGAAATTAATGGGGGAAAATTACGGTTCTAGAAAAATACAAATGATAAATGAAGAATCTAAAAATCTTTCAAACTTGTAATTACCGGTATCGTTTTGGACATTGAACAAAAAATTGATAAAATTTAATTTTTGGAACCATTCTGAAAATATGCCATCTGATTAGCTGATTCATTGTTGGGGCTTGAAATTTGACCAATGGCTGATGAGAATATTTAGACTGGTCTTCTCATTCAGTTTTGAAATCTTGTACAATATTTTTCACTAAAGTGCTGTAGGCTTTGAGGGGATTATTTTTGACAGATGAGCAATTAATAATGTTTATAATATATTTATTTGGCAATTTGTAATGAAAATTTGTGATTTCATTTATACAAATTGAACATCTTGGGGTTTTGTCAATATTTGGCATAAAACATTAAGACTCCATGGCTCAGCATTTGAGGCATATCAAGTTAAAACTATGTGGTCATTTTAATAAGTAAATCTATGATCAATTATGTTCACTATTAACATAAACATAGAACTGAACTACCATAAACAAATGTGCATTGATAACATGTATCATTTAACATTGTGTTCACATGCCTTAACATCCGGTATGCTAGAAACACAGATTCTTTCATCTGAGTTACAAAGATTTGGAATAATTTTTCCAGACCTGCCATATGATTTATTTGTTAATTATCCATGCTGAGAATGAAAGTGATAAACCTTTTTCACCAGTATAGAACCAGACTGACCTACACATCTGTGCAGTCTGATCAATATCTTTACTTTTGGCTGGCTGACTTCATAATTTCACCTTGAAATCCCCAAAAATTGATAATGGGCATTTCCAACTATTAAAGTCTTAAGAAATTTACGCATTTCTTCAATGTTTGACATCTCACTTTACTGGAAATTTGGTTTCGAATATTAGAAGTTGTTTTCAAAAAATGTTTTTCATTTGAATAGGTTTGAATTTAAATCTTAGTCACTCGATGAAAAGATCTGTGTATTGGATAGCCTTTATATTAAAAATACCGTATTTGTCCTAATATAAAATGCCTCAGGTTTTTTTAATATATAAAACGTGATATGCACCTCACCTTGCCTTAATAAATAAAAAATTATCAGTGCAACATAACTTTTATTGATCTACTCTAGGACTTTTATTTTGCGCTAAACAACAAAAGATTACCATAATTGGTCCATTTGATGAAAAGTGGTTCTCAAAAATCACCCGGTTGGTGTTTTGCATGGCTCTTGTTGGCTTATTTTAGAATAAATACGGTATTATGGTTTTTCAACGTACCACTAATGTAACTTGTTCATGGAGTCGCAACACTCATGCATTGAGCCTTGATTCCCTCTTTTATATAGCCTAGAGTATAGTTGAATGTATGACAATTCAGTAGAAACTTTTTTCATGGCTTTTGCATTATTTTTTTACCATGTGTTTTTCTATGAAATTTGTACAGTTCGTCTCTCATTGTTTCTCAAAAGTTGACAGTTTTTTTCTTTCGTTATATTTTTTTCTTGTGAAATCAATTTTTATCAGATTTACTCAAATAACTTGCATTTCTAAAAAGTTTGATGTTTTATACTGTTGTTTTTCTTTTTGTACATATATATATTCAGTGTTACTATATTTAGACAACCATGTTGACATGGTTGCTATGACGACAACATGTAATGTTGTTTCCATAGTGACAATCCAGCTGGTCTGGTGCCTAGTGTAAATAAACAAAACAAAACATACATTTTTTTTTTGTACATAGATTAAAGCACAATGTTGAAAAAATGTTTTTATTCTGACTCGATAGAGGATTGCTGTTTTGATGCAATGTTTTGACATGTATCATGAACCCCATACTTTATATTTCTGATCTAATACCCGTCATGCATGTACACAGAAGGTGTTTGTTCATAAATTTTTATAAACATTTTCAATGTAGTCACTTCGACCTGTTCGCACATGAAAGAAAATTGGTAAAAATATTGTATTAGAATGACCAATTAGTAATAAATAATATTCTTTATAAGAAACCTTGTTAGTTACTAATTAGGCGAATGTATTCATATTTTTATCTTACCTGTTTATAATTTAAATTAAAAGTACCGGTACTACTAGCTTTGTACATTGGTGTATTAGTTAATGTTCAACTCGGTTTTTCTTTTTTTTCAACATGATTGTTATCGGACCTTTTTTTTTTAACCAAAGAATTTCCAACAAGCACCTTCTTTATGTTTGTTCTTATTATAAAGTTGTGAATAAGGGAATGTGAAATAGCTTGACCTCTAACTTTTGTCTTATTCTATTATTATTCTTCGGAACCTAATCAACCGTATAATGATGTAAGTCAAAAGTTTTCTCAGACCATTTTTTATAAACTGTACGGTAATAAATTCCTTTTGTCGTTACAGTAAGTTTTTTTCTATATTTGACATGCCGATTTTACTTAAGATTTCAATTTATACTGCATAATATTCTGATATATCGTAAAATTTCCGTCACACGTTTTTAAACTTCTAAACTGCTGGAACCAAAAGTGATTTGCCTTTGCCACCATTATACTGTCAATTCGGCCTGCACATCCTGAAATTTCAAAATGGATTGTTTCAAATTCAAAGGAGGGCAAGTCCATTACACAAACTCAGCAGGTTAAGGTTTAAAATATGTTCAAAGGACTCAAATTAAAAAAATGATGTTTTGTTGATTTTTCAAAGAGACGAAATCTCTCGTTTCGTTTTCTGAACTCTACTGTTCTGGCATTTTATTTGAAAGTCATCTGATTGATTTTGGAAGAAAGCATACACGCACAAAAACAACAGCCGGCTGTTTTGATTACATAGAAAATTTACCAATAAGATCTTTTAGTTATTTACTTCTTAAATGCTGGCATTTTCAATTTCTATTTTACATTACAGGTATATGTAAAAGATCTGAAGCAATGTTTTCTCTTTTTTGTTATTTTTTAAGCACGAAATGAATTTTGTGGATCATATTATAAAAACAATTTTTTGTATATGTATTAGGCATTTAACAAATTTTCATTCCACCCTTGTATACACGTACCTTTTGTAGTTGATAATACTTAACACTATACTATTTAACACTGTATACTAACACAGTATTATATGATAATATTTGCTGGTAAATATTTCAAAATACAAGTACATGTATTATCTCAAATTAAAAATTTCTTGTTTCGTAAACTGAAAAATGAACAATTTTATTAAAAATTTGTGCTTAAATTTGTCATTTTGCAACTGTAATTAATCCTATTTCAGTTAATGTAAATTTTTGAAGCAGTTGTTATAGCAATATTACATCAATTTTAATGGTGGATAAAGGAAAACTTGTGAAACTACATGAAAATATTTGTTACAAATTAAAACTATGTTGAAGTTAACTCGTTTGATATTTTGTCAATTAATTACATAAATTTGGCCTATAATTTTATTATATTCATTTTCAAGGCAGTGATATAAATTTGGCTGACTTGTCTGTGTTTGTTATACATGGCAATTATTTCATCATCGTAAGATATCATGTGACAAAATGTGCAGGCTTTTTTGCTTTATAATAGATGAATTACCTTGCTTTATTAAATGAAAAACACTTTCTTTGATCGTATGTTTTGAAGAATTTTGTAACTGTGAAATGTGAAACATACATTTTAGGCCTATCGTAAGAGTGAACCAGCTTATCACCAAGGTAACGCTTGAGAAAAGGAAACATGAAAACCCTGTTAACCATTCCACGAAGTTTTGACTGCGTGCACAGTCGACGTCGTCGTAACGCTGAAGTATTTTGTGCTGGACTAGTAGACAACCTCTAATCCTGGAGTTAAAGTGCGGAGATGTCCGTTGGCACACGTGACCTTGTTAGTTTTTCACATGCACGGAAAATTCTGCGCAGGCGATCGTAAGAAAAGTTGACAGCTGGATATGAGAGTCAACGGTCGTAACAATGTGATATTAGTGTCTATTACCCGATATCAGGACGTTAAATATTCAGTACAAATTGAAGTGTTATCATTTAGTTTTGATATCTGAATGAAATGTATTAGAAAATATTAGAAGAAAAAAACAAACTAAAGAGCTGACATCAAATTATATTTTAACATAGTTTTTAAAAGTTGTTTTGTTAAAGGATTTTTTTCTTTTCCATTCATTCCCATTGTACAAAGTATATGAAGTGTATGAATCACTGTCCCCATCTCTCCCCCTACCTCCCTCTCCAGTCCAATTGTTGGCCATTACATCATCGTACGTGTTCGACCTAATTTTCCAATTACAGAGTACTAATTTCCAAGTTTTTTTTTTTTTTTTTTAAATTCTATGATTCCAGTTACTTTGAAATAATTGCAATTGCTTTTTTCCCAAGTTACATTTAATTGATAATTTGCAAGATATATGGAAATAATTGCTTATTTCCAAGAACTATGTAAATGTTTGTTAATTTCCAAAGTCATGAAATATTTGCTAATTTTCAAAAATAATACGGAAATTATTTCCAATTTCATAGTTCCGTTCCAGTTAAGTAATGATTACTTTTATGAGATATATTCCCAGTTTCATTATGTCAGTTTCTTATTTCCCAGTTTCATCAAAATAATTATATATTATTGCTAATCTCCAAAAAATGTTGAAATTATAATTGATTTTTATAATTTCCCTGGTGCAAGGAAATAATTGCTAATTTCATAGTTATATTTGAAACTTTCCTATATTTCCAGTTACATTGGAATGATTGCTTTCAGGTCATTGGCGCTTTAAAAGCAAGAAAATAGGTGTTGCAAGTTATGTTTTTTTTGTTTTGTTTCTTTTTTATCTTCTGTCAAGTGATTGTTTTGGAAGGGGGTGGAAGGTATTATTGTTTGTCTTTTTTTCTCTCTGAGGCTCCAGAATTATTTTAATAAAAACCCTTAGCTGTCGTATCCATGCAGTCTCAACAGGCTGTTGGTAGCTGAATTTTTGTATTTGAAAAAAATCTTTAAATAGACTGTTCCAAAATCCAAATTCAAAGAATTGCAATTTTTTTTTCACAAATTCAGCAGGTACATGTATATGGGTTCAAAAGACAGGCCCATGACCTAAATCTTACTGTAAGTAAAATATTTAAAAAGTTGGCCTGTAGATTTTTTGTCCAAGCATCTGCGGATAATACAAGTAATTAGAAATATGTACAGTTAACTTCAGCTCTTTTTGATTTAATATCTAAAATTTGTTACATTTTGTTTAAAAAAAAACAACAACAACAATGAAATATGTTTATATATATCAGCACTTAGATTTATGAATACTTCTTTATAGAATTGTTCTAGATAGAAATCTTTGAAATTTTAAAAGAAAATGTATCTGTACAGCGTAAACAAGAGCACTGTTTTTTTGTTTTTGCACTTATTTTTTTGAAAAAATATATATTGTTTAGTTATTTTCTTTCAGTTTAAGCCTGCTTAAAGCAGAGTCAGTTATGTGTTAAAACACTGTTATTTTATATTATTTTTAAGACATTTTGGTGTTTATTTAGTTCTCATGAATGTCTGTTGTTGTTGTTAATGTCATGCATTACATTACATTACAATCATTTCTCATGCATATTCATGAGGTAAAGTACTGACGCAGTTAGGTAAAGTGGTACATGCATACCGGTATCCATGTTTCAGAAAGTAAAAAAAAAAAAATAGAAATAGAAATGTGACATATCATTGACATCATAGATTTTAATTTTTAATTGATAACAGCTATAAGGTATGATATTTTTACTAAAGTTTGTATTATTATTTATATTAAATCAGCCAAAATGTGTAAAAAGACATAGAAATACACTTGATATACTCCTGGCAACAAAAATGAATTATATAATGGCAAAAGTGATGGCATTTTTACCAATGACATCCATGAGTAATATATTGCCATTTGTAAATTTATGACGTCATTTGTTCCTATGGAAACAAAGATGACTTCATCCATACATAAAGAGACCTGGCTGTATACATGTATGATACTCTTATATTTCTAGTATAGTACATTCTGACATCATTTTTTGTAAGAAAAGCAACACCTATGACATCATAAATCTCCATAGCAACTTTGTATGACATCATCGATTTCCATGGAAATGCATCATTATTGTTCTCATTGTTACTGGTATTTGAGTGATTTATACCATTTTTACCCATATAGTGATATATTATATTGTATTAAAGTTTATTTGTATAGATGGGTTGATGATATTTATTTACCAAGCTTCTTTCTTCAAGTGTTAGAAATTTCTCAGATTTCTATAGGTACGTTTTTATTTTATTTGTTTACTATGTATGAAAATTTATAGGAAGTTTTGAAATGAATTCTAAGGTTTGTATTACAATACTGTATGAGGTGAGAATTGTCTCAGTGTAGATTGAAAATTTGCTTTTGAGGTAATGTCTAAAATGGGATTATCTGACATTGTGGCTCTGAAATTTGGGGTTATATTTTCAAGTTAGTGACATGGATGCTTTTTGTTTTTAAAACAAATCTAACCCTCATTGAATCAGTATAAATTATAATTAACCTGTTCTGGTTTGAAGTTGAAATGGTTTATTGTTAGTGCAAAGAGATTTAAGTAGCAAACTCATAAAAATTAATCAGTTGACAGGATAGATTCTTGTCAAGACCAGGTGAATTTTGTAAATTTGTAGGCTAGCCTGTTTCTATATTGGCGGCATAGGAAAAGTCATTGCTGCTGTTGCTAGCTGTCAAGAAAGTTACTGTCACCCTTTACCTGCTAGAACTTAAATGATTTACCTTTGTCACTAGTATAGAGCCAGGCCAGCCTTCATTTTTGTGCAATCTGACCAAGTTCTATCCATTCAATTTTTGTATTTTCACTTCTTTGTGATTGAAATCCCGTAGAATTTGAATGGATTGTTCCATGTTTCAAAGCTGGGCAAATCCATTTCATAAATTTAGAAGGTTTAGGAATAGGTTTGAATTTTACCAAGAGAAAAATATGTGGTTAATACCAGTGGGGCGATTCTTACCTCATGTGATTTCTTGCAAACTTTGATTTTTTTTGATTTTTTTTTCAAAATAGATTGCCTATTGACAGATTATTGTTATGATGATATTGACTTGTTTTGGTGATAAATTTATATATAATATATGGACACTCCTAGCATTAGAAACTTCACTTTTAAATTAATATAGAAATATTTTACGTAGAAATTTTGTATTTAAGACATGTTTTATTGCTGATTAGAAGACTTCTGTATTTAGAATCTCAATTGATGATTTAAACATACTGATCTCATAGCATTATAAATATGATATTTTTTCATTCTGTATTTTCATTAAAGGGGCATGCTTTTTTCTGTTTATATTGTACATGTAGTACACAATGATGACAATATTTGAGAGAAAGAAAATATTATGCACAATTTAGAACTTTTTAAAATTTGAAAACTAGTTTTAACCAGTAAATGAATGGTTACCTTAAAAATGTACAAGGACATTTATCTGATATTATTTTTTTATCAGTGAACAAAAAACAGCTGGGTATGTCCCTTTAACTGGTACAGCTAATGCTTTAGGTATGATATTTTTACTGTATTTGAAAGATTTGCTGAAGTAGTTTACCCTAGATTGATGAAGAAAATTGGTGTAAGCTTTAAATAAACATCCTTTTATATTTTAAGTATGCATTAAAATGCAAGATTTAGAATTAATATATACATGTTATTTGCCAAAATGTTAATTGTACTATATCAGATAGTTGTTTTATATCTTAATAGTTGCATGTGAATGACATCATATTGATTATAATCAATTAATTTATTGATTAATTAATTAAATTGATTAATTTGATTTAATTAGTTGATAAGTTATAGTTAAACTTCAACTACAGAAAGTCCATACATTTTCCTGGCATAAGACTTCATGACAATGAGGAAGGAAATGAGACATGAATATTTGTAAAGAATTTTTATAATATTGGAAATTTCTTCCTTTTTTTAGTGGCAATTTTTTATCTTAGATTTATATTAAAATGAAATCAACAATGAAAATTGTCCCTCATAATAGTTAATGAATTACTGTTATCTAATACTGTCATTTATTTCGAGATCTAAAATTGGGATACAGTTCAACCTGTACAAAGCAACACCCTTTTAAAGACAAATATTTTGGTTGTTGCTTGGGGAATTTGCTTTAGAGAGGTTAAATTTAAAGCAAATTCTTACTTTGGGAAAGCAATTATTATACTATTGTTGTAAAGAAGTTGTTGGTTTATAGAGGGTCACTCTGTAGATGTTGCACCGTACAAATTTTGGATTTTTAAATTTATTGATGGTTTTTAGGTGATTTTTCAATATACTAACTTCATCATGATGTGATTCTTAAAGGTTGTGCAAGAAATTCAACTTAAAGGTAGCTTTTCAATTTTGATACAAAAAATGTGGTTTATAATATTCTATTTATATCCCATTTTCATGGATTGTTAAGGAAAAAAATTAGATTTTATTGCATTGTTTTTGTCAACTTTAAAAGTTGAAATGTTTCTTCTTTATATATTGAGACGTATACATAGATTTTGGTTGTGAAAATTATGTAAAGTTTTAAGGTGATTTAACAGAATGGTTCATATCTTTCTTTTTGCTTTAACTTTTCCTTAGATTTTATCTTTTATAGATTTGTATTTATTGAAATGTACATACATCAGGAAAAAAAAAACAATATTGTAATAATTAAGAAATTA
Organism: Ruditapes philippinarum; assembly: GCF_026571515.1. Taxonomy (NCBI): domain Eukaryota; kingdom Metazoa; phylum Mollusca; class Bivalvia; order Venerida; family Veneridae; genus Ruditapes; species Ruditapes philippinarum. Next base: position 799,844 of record NW_026852123.1, read on the forward strand.
AAAAAAAGTGTACTGCTTTTCAAAAATTGAAAATCTACCTTTACAGTTTGTTGTTTTCTTGGATATGAATGTTGTGTTTTTGTTCTGAAGTTAGATTTGTACAGAAAGAAGTTTTTGCAAAATGCTCAAGGTTTTACTTTAGATTTTTGCAGTCAGTAAAATGCATGTTATTTTATATGATTGGTGATGATAGCTAATAAAGAGTAGTACCAGTATTTTAACTGGTACCCACGAATTGTTGTGGTACACGTTTTTTAAACAGATAATGTAAATACTTGTTTTGTATTTCTCTATAGTTTATTCTCTAAAGTTTTTTTCTATTGTGATTAAGAAAACTTAAAAAATTGTGAAACATTGCCTTTCTTCTCAATTTTGACAATAATAAAGGGAGATAATAAAAAAATTTGACAGATATAGAAATTTTGCATTAATTACTTCCCTTTTTGGAAAGTATTAATAATGTTTTGGTGACAAATGAAAAGCGGTTTTTGAGAAAATTTTCGTCGTGAATGATTTTTGAAAATATTATTTGGATTTAAAAAGCATGTTTGATATGTAGTGAAAACTCCTTTAAAATATTTTTAACTTGATTCTTTTTTAAAATGTGAATATTGATGGTTACACACTTGTTTGTATTGTAAGAGGGATATTTAGAGAAACAACATCAAAATATTTTTTGTGAGAATCATTTATATAATTATGATGGACAACAAAATCAAAAGTTTATAGTCTTTGTTTTTTGTAGGTGTGCCTGAATTTCATTTAGAAATTTAAAAAAGTAACAAGTCAGTACCATTTGTATACATGTAGATTGATGTTCATTTATATAGGCAGAAAAATGTTTCAAATTCTATTTATTTTGTAAAATGGAGTCAGACGACACTCTGAAATGACGACATTTATATACGGGCATTAGACCTCATAATACCAACGTATTTGGCTATTTTTGACATGTATATAAGTTTGTGAATAATTCCATCTTTCAAGATTACATTATGAGTTATATGATAATGATTTTTATTATCCTTTTAGAAAATTGTTTAGAGGAAACGCATCCCTCACACAAATTTCTTGGAATATTTGCCTAAACTTCCTGTTGAAATGCATCATGGGAGAGGAGAGTCTATATTTAGAAATACATTATTTCCCCCCAGTTCATCTTTATATGAGCATAATTCTACAAGTTTATATAACAGTATGAGAAGAGAAGATTATTATTGTATTATATTATGTATTTCAACATTTTTCAAGGATTGTTAAACAGAGATGTGCAATAAAACATATTCCCCAGATCACTGTGTTTGTTCTTTTTTCAGTTAATGAAATGTTAAATATTTTAGATTTTTTTATACCCACGCCGCACCCCACCCATGTACTTGTCTTGTAAGGGGAGTTTACCGGAAGCAGTTTATTGGTCTGTTCGTTTTTCCAGTTTTGTTTGTCTTGGAATTAAGGTTACAAAAAATTCAGAGTCTTGTCTCAAATCACAGGATTTTCATTGGTCAAAGTACATTCTGCTGTAGTTTCTGACAAATCTCGAGTTTGAGCATAGAGAATTTCTTTATTACTTCGGACCCAAGACACAATAAAGGTATCAACTTAAAACTTTAAAGGTGGGCATAGTTGGATATACATCTTGTTGTTGAGAACAACATTGCCCAAAAACCATAACTCTGTTTTAATTATTGCCCTATGAATTTATTCATATATATTTTTTTTCCTAGGGCATAATCAGTTTTAGAAATGACGTCATGAATGTGCAATGCTAAGAATCATAACTTGTTACAGCCCCTTGGCTTTGTAATTTTTTATATTTGATTATTGTACCAATGCATTACTCAAACAATATTGAATCAGACTTTTATTACAGATCTGTGATTGAATTGATTAGAAGTGACACAATTTTAGGAAATTTTTATCCACAAGTCGAGACTCATCACTCACATTTGTACTTTGACATGCTAACGCCCCTTTTTATGCCCCCGTCATGACATTCGCAGAAGACATTATAGTGTTTTCCCTGTCCGTGTGTGAGTGCGTCTGTTCGAAAACCTTGTCCGGTCCTTAACTCTGTTATACATCAAGGGAATTTGAAATGACTTGGCACAAATGTGTAGCATGAGGAGACAGTGTGTAATGTGCAAAGCATAGACCCTTAGTTCCAAGGCCAAGGTCACACTAAGAGGTCAAATGTCAGCAGTAAGAAAATATTGCCTGTCATGCATGTCTTGTAAAAACCTATTGCACTTTTAGTTTTCTTGTTTTATGCTCCAGTACAAACTAAATTGAGAAATATGTTTGTCAACCTAACATTAAGGCCTTATTAATATCGACAGCCATCGTATGTTTTTCGGCGTCTTTTCATATATAGCAGGGCATCCGTGTCTTAAGACACATTTCTACTTTGCTAAAAATATGAGATATTGTGATGTGTTAATGTTTGTCATTGTCGTTATCCACAATATTTATGACTGTCTTCGTTTCAGTCTTCATCATTTCATAAATATTTCAAAATATGTACTGGCTGAAAGATATTTTA